>NW_010320036.1:31268-61573 GCF_000700745.2 Antrostomus carolinensis
AAAATGCTGCACTGTGACCCATCTGTGTGACTGAACATCTTTAAGATGCTCAGAACAAAAATGCCACACATTCTTCAAAAACTGAAAGCATGAGTTTTAAATAGAGGATTTCAGTAAGCCTTCTTAGGATGGCTAAAATGTTATCCCAACTTTTGTGGAAGAACTCCAGGCTTTCAGTCCTGAGTTTATTCCTCACTGAGTAAACCATGGCTAGGAAGAAACACTCAAGAACTCTCCTATCTGCCTCTTGCAGTACGTGGTGCCTGCACTGCAACAGCATGAAAAGAAAGCCAGATCCTCACCCAGTATGAAACAGCCTCCAAAAGCATTGCTCCACTATGACAGAAGTGGTTTAACACATATTCAACAAATATTAAACATCAATTCCTAGGATAATTTTTGCAACAATACTATGCATTTCTCTGTTTTAATTTACTCTTATCATTGAATCTGTGTAATGATTCAGTGTAATGTAAAATCCAGGCCTAGTTCACTGACTGCTGGCGTTCCTCAAACTTGTCCTCAATAAAGCATTTCGTTTGTCCTCAGCACCTTCTAAAAGGGAATTAATCTCACTGAATTAAAAGGGCCTTGGAGACTTGCATAATCTGAAAATAGGTCGCAGCTCTTTGTAGTGCAATGGTTCCCTCTTCGCGGTCACAGCCTGCACCGCACAGGTGTGGAGGGAGCACACTGCCTTGCCAAAACACAGTGATGAGCTGATGAAGCAGAGCTGGGAGCTCAGTGGCAGTTGACCTTACATCAATATCACTGCTACCACACAGCCAAAAGAACAAACCTGCCTGAGGGAAAATGTGAGTTCAAAGAGAGCTGTACCGCTAATTATTCCGACTGGCTTTACAGTAGGACTCACAATCTTTACACTTAATATGCCAAGCAGCCCACAAACTTGTCAAGATTATTTCTCTTCCAGAGCACTGACAGAACAAAGACAAAAGCAAATAAAACAGAGACGGAGAAGACCAAGTACGAGCGAGTTCCTGTGGGTCATCCTCTTGCTGCTGTAAAACATCACAGCAGAGAAGCAACCTGAGGCCACACATGGCAGGGGACATTGCCCAGCTCTCTGCAGGTACATCTGCGGAGCCCTTAAGCACAGATGGAGAAAGGTGAATGAAGAGTAGTCTATCAGGAACTGTGAAGCTTCTTTACACTGGCAGTTTGTGTCTCCTTTCTGTGCAATGTTAATTCCTAAAATATTCAATGCCATTTTCCACAGCCACACACATGTTTTCTTTCTGCAGCAGGCAATGAACAGATCTGTCGTTTCCTGAAACCTCTCGTGGCGATCCCTTTTCAAAGGCTGAGTGCAGTGGGGCAATTATCCTTCTCAGGCTGAAGTTGCAAAATCCACGTTCAGTAGCAACCCATAGCTGTTTCATTACAAATAATCCATTTACATGTTGGCAAAGGATAAATGCAATGAAGTTAAGATGATTGCTCGACCATGAAAGCATAATTAATAATAAATTACTGCACCACATGACTAAAATAACAAAATGTCCTGTGCTTGGAGAGAATAGATCTGAATGTTATAACAAGAAACACAAGTTCACACACTAACAATAATGCCAGAGAGGAAAACTCCACTGGCTCACTGGAAGGCTGGCAAAAATAGTCTGAAAAATGCAATTTCTCATCAGATACACTGGAAGTTGATATGTTTTCAGTAAATGCCTTAGAGCATACACTATTTATCCATTGGCATCCCTTAGCTCTCCCTGGCTAACTGACAGCCATACATGGTCATACACACCTCCCTTGAGTAACAGTCTGAATCTCAGGCTTACTTTGCTGCTGCTGCTTTTGCCAGGACTGCAGCTGCTGATCCAGGCACTCGCTCTTGGCTGGCGATGCTGCACTCCCAGTGCCGGCAGAGACGCGCCTCAGCACAGGGCTGCAGCCCGCTCGCCCTCTCTGCACATCTGCTCAGCTGCTGCCACCCACATTTAGTTAGTTTTGGTTTCTCTTCTGAAATGTTGCAAAACTCTTCACTGTGTTTTGAATGGATAAAATTTGATGCCGCTCAGAGGGAGAAACTATTTGCAGTAACAGAGTCACTTCTTGCAAGGGGATCACTGGACTTGATGAAGCAGCAGGGAGTAAGGAAAGCATCCAAGTTGGATCCAGAAGCTCAAGGCACCACTGAGACTTTTACACACCAGCTTTCAGAGAGCAAGACAGAGAGATTCTGCATCTACATTTGCAGAGAATAATGGAGTAATTTAATTAACAACCTTGATGATGGGATAGAGTACACTCCCAGAGAGTGTGGGAGACACCTGCTTGGGAGGAGCAGTTTTTACACCAGATGGTGGGGCTGCTCCTCATAAGGGCCTTGACAGGCTGGAAAAAATGAAGTTCAAACACAAATGTAAAGTCCTGCACCTGCAATGGAATATCCCTGTGCAACAGTACAGGCTGGAGGCCAACTGGCTATGAAACAGCTCTATAGAATAACACCTGTGGTACTGGTGGAAAGCAAGTTGAACGTAAGTTAGAAGTGTGCCCTTGAGGTGAAGAAAGCTCACCCCACGCTGGGCTTTATTAGCAACATCATAGACGGCAGGTTCAGGGAAGTGGTAATTTCCCTCTGTTTAGCACTTGTGAGACCACAAGTGCAGCACTGTGCCCAGTTTTGGCTCCCCAGTACAAGGCACTGACATCCTGGGTGAGACTGGTGGAAAGCCACAGATATGAGCAGGTGACTGGAGCCCAGGACAGACGGAGAGCTGAGTCCATTCAGACTTCAGAAGAGGTTAAGTGGGTATCTATGTAGTGGGAGTGTATGAAAAGATGGAGCCTGAATCTTGTGGAAGCCATGGTCACAAGTTGGAAAATAAGAAATTCACACTTGTTAAAAAGGAAATTAAAAAAAAACCAAAAACAAAAACAAAAAAACAAACCAAAAAAACACTAAGAGGGTTGTCAAACACAGGAATGGGCTGTCCGGAAAAGTTGTGGAGCTCTCGTAACTGAAGAAGTTCAAGCCTTGCCTGAACAAGGCCCTGAGCAACCTGCTCTAACAGCATCTGCTTCAAGTGGGAGGCTGGAGTAGATGCTCTCTGGAGAGCCCTCCTGACCTACCTGACTTCCAATTCTAACTCTGTATTATGCAACTATGTAAATGCAAATGCGTAGAGCCAGCCACAGGATCTGCAGACACAGTTTCATACAGACACTGAAAACAACACACACCTAAATCAAGGAGCAAAAAGCACTGACCAGAAGAAAAGGTTTGTTCACATACGTTCCTATTTCTAGGCAAACATTAACTACACTGCAATTTCTACCCCGAGGAGACACTTTTTAAATGGTGTTTACTCTGAGCTCCAATTCCCTTTGAAAAGGAGACTATCTTGGTGCTCAGAGAGATACAGTAAAGAATGATTCTTTAAAGTCTATAAGCTGTCTGCGCTCCTCACAGTAAAAACATATAAAATGCTAATAGTTATCATTAAATTTCATACCACTAGGGTTTACTTCATACTGATGTAAGCGGGATTGGCTTTACTATTCTCACATTTATGAACACAAAAGCTTTTGTTTTGATCATACTGAATTTAGGAGTTGCAAAACTAGCATCACCAGTCTCCCAATTAAAAAGTCATAGGATACCCAGTGAATTATTGAAAATGGATGCACAAAGGAGACAGCTGCTGAGTTTTAGTTCTCTATTTGCTGAGCATCATTTACATGCGTTAGATCAAGCTACAAAATGCTTTGAACTTGAATAGAAGCATGCCCAACTGTGGGGCTGTGTAATTATGTGGCAATATCTACCAGTTTTTTGAGTCAGCTAATCAAAGGCAAAACTGCTACCATCACATAAGGCGTTTATTCTGAGGGAGCCTGGAATTACTTGTAGAAGAATACTTCATCTCCAAATTGGAAGTTGGGTGCCATAGATTCCACACTTTTTCACTAGACAGAGTCAGAGCCAGAATTTGGGGCTCTGAAGGAAAAAAACAGTTCCCACCATGGGGCCACCACTACTCTACTATTACACTGTCAAGTCGAAAGCTAAAGCCATTCATTAGTCACATTTCTGCTGGAGCTAATTAGGTTTCCTCTGGATCAAAATTTACACCCAGAAAACAGCTGTGAAACAAGAAAGATTTCTTGACTTGTCAGAGTTAGCAGGGAGAAAAAACAAACAAACAAACAAACCCCTAAATATGAACATGAAAATCCTTTCAAATCAGCCACCGGATTATCACCTCTCAGTAGTGGTTATATATGATAACAAATTGCATTTATTGTAAAACTTGCATGCTCTATATAATAGGAGATGATCTTTTTGCCTGAAGAAATACTGCAGTTTGTACATAAATAGTCCTTGCTTGTAAATTCTTCCTAGAACCTACTGTTCTTTTTAATAATGAAAAAATAAATCTGATGTTGTATTATAGACAATCTAAAAGTCTCTCATTTTGAAACAAATCCCTCTAGACATTGTGATTTCTTTTTAAGTTCTGTACATGCAGCTACTGTTCAAAATGCAAGCTGCAATTTTGTTATTCCGTCTTAAAAGACTAAATATTTATCTGCTAAGGAATTTATATTTCAATAAATTTTCTGAGAAAACATTTTTTCCATAAATCTAATATTGAGTTTTTGTCCTCACGTTAGTTCTTTGTTACTCCAATTTCTTTGAGATAACATAATATTCTTTTTATTTGTTCTGTTGTAATAAAGCATGAACACAGCACACGAACTGTCTAGTTTAAACTAAAATCTACAGCTCAACAAAAATCTAAACTAAAAGAACCTCGAGCTGTCATGTAATTTTTCAGTACTTTTACTTTAAGTACGTTAAGATTTATCCTTCTTATCGCACAAGAATAGTACATTTCTCCATTCTCATATGGATTATAAAAATAAGCTGCAGAAAAATGCTTTTTTACTAGTACTTTGTAAATCATATTCACTAAATTACAACATTTTTTCATATTTCACTAAGGAAGGTTACCGAACATGAGAAACTGCCAAAAATATCCCAGATCAACAGAGAGCTGATAAAACTCTCAAAACAATTACCCTATTTTTTTTTTTAATATATCCACTGGGTATTTTATAATACAAGTCAATAGGATTCTTGCCAGCCAATACCTGCACACACGCTCTGACCTTCTGTTTCACTTGGTTTGCCTTTCTTTTGCAACAGTCATTAGCTGGGATTCAACCATCACAGTTTGTTGTTGTTATCCAGCAATTGTTGAAACAAGCGTAGCTGAAGAATTCCTTAACTGGGCAGCAAAACTCTCCTGTACATTACTGGCCAAGAAATCATCAACTAATTAATGACTGAATGAAAGGTATCATATTCTATTAAAGACTTAAGAGCTTTTAATGACTCTTCACCAAGTAACAGCATTTATTCTGTTCTGAAGGAGTATCTGCTGAAATTAGCTGTTGAAACTTTAATGAGATGAAAAATTCCTACATTTGTCATAAATATGCACACTGCCAAGCCCATGAGGCAAAACCTAGATTTGAGGAAAAACCTTTTAACGAAAAAGCCAAAGCTATGAAAATAAATTTATTCCCCTCTCTCTAAAAAGGAAGTAAGCAATCAACTGGGAAAACTGATAGATTCATCCCAAAGTTACCACACAAAGTCAGGAAATAATATAACTATACAGCTACATTTCCCAGAGAAACATATAACTGGGCCCAAACTGCACAAACACATTAAGATACAACTTTAAATACAGTACTTAGCACAAAATACTACATTCCAGTATCATCATTCTTACGCTTCTCTTAATAAATCATTAAAATTTCCAGTTATTGCCCTACAGCCATGTAATTGCTTTGTTTGGTGTTAAATTATTATGCAAAGAGGATCTAATGCAATGTGACAATACTAATAGCTTTCTGAGGAACCTTATTAAAGCCTATCATAAACAATGGGAAGAATAAGACAGCTGGCAAGATGTCTTCTGTCTAAGGTAGGATTTCCTTGCAGTGTCCAACCTCCTGAGGGAACAGAGAGATTTTCTGTTTTGTCCTTTTCCAGAATGTTCCATCAGATTAGAGAGCCAAGATGCCAGCCTGTCTTCTAGATCAAAAGTAGTTTAACTTCAAATATCTGTAATTCCCTGTTTTGTGCTTCTAAGTTTGACTATAATGCTATGTATATTACCAGTTTTTCCTCTTTCCTGATTGCTCTATTTCATACAGATTGCTAATTTCCATACTCAAAAAGGTTACTACTAGTTCATATAGTGCAGACTACCAAGACCTTGAACCTACAACACAGCTTATTTAACGTCTTGCATCTTAGCACATCTTTAATAACATAAAGGAGTACACACTAGCAGAGCCACCTGCACAAAGTTTGACACTATGACAGAAAAATACTCTTTAAAAAAATAAAATATTCTGCTTTATTGACTAGATGAGCATCCAAAATGAATGGGCAATTTACACACATCCCTGTGACTGAGTTTTAGGGATCTACTGAAGGTCTGAGGGCTCAGAAGTTCCCCACACTGAGAAACTAAACTAAGATGCACATTTTCAAACACAGATCTAAACAAAAGACAAAAGAAACACAGCTCTTGGCCCCTGGAACAGCTGCAGAGGATGCTGAAACCAACCAGGTATGAGAATGGCAGCCTCTTCAGGTGTCTTCTGCTGCATCAAGAATGTCCCACGGTATGGCCATGCAGAGACAAGATGTCGGAGCCACTGAAAGTGGAAAATCATCTGCAAATGAAAATGAGTAATATATACCTAAAAAGAGATTTTTCTCAGGCTCCTTTAAAAAGTACAGCAATGAAGGAAAAAGTCAAATTACAAAAGTGTACCAGAACTTGAAGCTGTTCTTTTAATTATATTGACACAGCTCATAGTATCCTAATGCTTTGGAGAAAATCCAAACCTTTTATTTTAGAGGTTAAGCACTAAATGATGGCTAGAACTCTTTGGTTGCCTCGGTACATTGTGTTTTCAAAGAAAACAAAAATATTCTTGCTCTGATGTACTTGAAAGAAAAAAAGATTTATTCTGCCCCCCAAAAATAAATAAGGGGTCTACTACAAAGTGCCTATGTTTCAGTTGTGCAAATACAGAACATGCTGACTTACCTCCAGCAAATCATTTAAGTTCATACTTCAGTAGGTGCTTAAGTGCTTTGCTGGACCAAGACCGGAATGCTCAGCACCTCGCACTACCAAGCTCAAAGGGTCATCACTGTTACACGGAATATTTTATAACTTTTTCTTCTCCTAAACATTTAGCTAGCAGTGGCATGGGTTCCTCCAAAGCACTTGGAGAAACACTTTCTCTGTCAGCAAGAGAGAGAACTGGATTTTTCTAAAAAAATTAATCAAGCAGCTGAATTGGGTTCTACTGCTATTTAATCAAAATTATGGAGTGCAAGAAGCTGTGCCCTAAAATTCAAATACTTGTTATTGCTCTCATGGCTACATGAGTGGTATAAAATATCTCTGAATTCAACAACACTTGTACATGGATACTTAAAGTGAAGCTTTCTCTTTTGTAACAGTTTGTGCATAATTATAAGAAGTAATATAATATTTTGGAATTTATGTGAGACATTAACACTGTTTAAAAATTATAATCAGATTGCAGATACAAAAATTAAAACAGCATTCTGGCAGCACTTATGGCAGAATACATTTTAATATAAATGCAGGGAGACAAAGAAGAGTTGCATACTATTAGATGATTCTCTTTTAATTCATCACCCATCACAAACAGCTAAACCAGAACTCCGGAACACCACATCTATGGCCATAGGAATTCACTCCTAGGCTTTCACCAAAGATCTCTATTCCCAGATATTTATAGTAGAAATATAAAGTATGAACTGTAGTGTGTGCCTGTACTTCAAAGACAGCTCATGACTATGCTCACACTGTCTTGAGTAAAGAAAGGGGATGCCCTACATCTAAATTTCCTTTAGGGATTTCTGATGGACCCAATAGCAAATCTTGTCCCACAGCCAACAAAATCAAAATACCAATAAGAGTTGTATTTTTAAAAAATACAAAGGATTTTAAATATATGTAGAAAGGTGTCACATATAAGGACACAATAGATAAATATAATTAAAATATTTCTTAAATATTTTCTAATGTTTAAAATTTTATACAACTTATAAACATGAAAAATAAAAACTGAGCCCCATTTCATTTTCAGAGCAAAGATTTGGGTAGGAAATTCCATTTACATAACAAAAAAACCCCCGAAGCCATCTATAGGACACCAGGAATCTCAAGGGCCTGTTTTCCAAGCAGCAAAACATACTTTTTCTACCAAAAGATCTCCGAATCACACAAAGTTAAAGAAATGCATTAAAGTAATGCCAGAGCATTCATATTCATGAAGAACATTCCTACCACACTAATATTTATGAACCCTTTATTTCATTACTCGTAACTTCTCAGACAAACAGGAGCAACAAGATCACAGCACATTATTTTTTAGGAAGACAGATGAACTGAATTATAAAAGGATATGCCAGATAAAGAAGAATAGAAGAAAAATATGTTTGCAATGTGACTTCCCTGGGAAGTAGGGATCTGAGGGTGTCCCCACATGTGTACTTCCCCTACAGTGATGTTCTGTGAGCTGCTGGTGTAACATCAGCTCAGCTTCAAGCATTTCACTGTTAATGGGTCACATGCAGATCTATGTAAAGCATTATTATTAAGCCTACCTTCTAACATGGAGCAAATAGTTCACAGCTGAGCAGGACCCAAAAGCGTAGAGAAGTCCAGCCAGGCAATCAGCTGAGACCACTACAGTCCTGTCTACAGCTGCCAGTATCAACAAGAATGGATCCAGTCCATCAAAACACCCCATATGCTCATAAAGGAAAAAATACCCATTCACATCATGGAACGTAAGGTCTGCAGCTACCACGCTGAATCAATGAACAGCCACAGCTGTTGAGCTGCAACAGTACAGCTCTGGCCAAGGTTCAGAAGTGGCAGCTTAGTTTTATTTAGAAAGGAAGCTCAAATAGTGCATGCCATGTATTCTGGGATCAAGAAAGCCTTTACAAGCACTGGTACATACAGGGATATTTGAGCACTGACAGAACTCCCTGCTGATGTAGGAGTTCCAGCAGGCAATCCAGACACACCTCACAGAGACAATCCAAGACGTCTGTCTTTCAGCAAAAAATCTCACCAACTGATCAACTGGAGGTTCTGCTTTCAAACTAAGGGTGTTAGAGAGTCATAAGTATGCAGACAAGAATTTCTGCTGATTTCAATTCTTTTATGTACAGTTCTTCTGTACCACTTAGTGTGATCTCTCCCAACTTAAATCAATTTGTACGAATAAGGACTGCTGAATACATTTTGACCTGTACTCAGGTGTATTTAATCAATCTAACAGCCTTTGCTTGGGAAACCACATTGAAGAAAATGGAAAACATACAGAACTCAAGAACATGATATAAATGAGGTTACTCATTGACGAGTACCTTCTTTTCTTCAGGAAGGACTTACACAATCAAAAAAAGATGGAAGAAAAAAACATATTGAGAGTGTGATCAGTTGAATAACCTGTATGATTTTGCATAGTCTAAACAAAAGGATCTGCCACTTGGGAGTATTATCACAACAGACATCTTTCAAGAAAGAAGGACAGGCCATTGTGACAAAGCTAATGAGTGCTTTACATAAAGATCGGCCATACAATGTATATGATGTGAGCATCTGACCATTGCTGTAAGTTCCTAACATCCTTGCAATTCTTTCTGCTGACATAACTCTGGGATGCATGAAATATTTTTTGATTCCTGTTTTCCTGTTGTTTCAAGGAAAAAAAAAAAAAGAAAGAAAGAAAGAGACACAAGTGTATCAAAGATCTTGACAGACCTGCAAGATTCTGTGTATGTGCTTCAAAAACTCATCATCTCTAAAGTAAGCAGCAAACGATGTAGTAACACCTCACGCACTAAGAAAATATCTACAACTGATGAGGTAAGATGACATGTCTGGCATTAAACAATCAAGTCATCTGTAAAAACAGGACAATATGCTAGTCATGGTCCTACGGTTTATGAAAGTTAACAATAACATCTAGTGAAATATTATTTATGACTCAATTTGTTATTTGCTGTATCTGTGGAAAAAAAAAATCTCCTTTTTTTAATAGCAATACTCAGAAGTCACCGCATGATTCCAATGCTCTTTCTAAAATGTTTTTCATATGTAATTTTTTGCCAGAAAGTAGAGTTTGGTTATGTTTATTAACTTAGTAATGGAAACATCAGACATTACATTATAGCTCTGACACCCCTTAAAGTTGTTCTGCAGAAAACTAGATGCAAGAAATCTGTGCCAGAAAGTGAATTCTAAGTAGGGTCAAGAATGTTGGGCACTTGCTGTTACTTGGTCAACACTCAAAATCCTGTACCCAGCTGATCCAGTCAGTACACAATCAAGCAGCCTTTTAAATTAACCTTATTAACAAAATCCAGTCAAAGTATGTGTAAATATAGACTGTGTAATCTAGACTTAGAAGTCTGCACACTGAGAAGGGTGCTGTTGGCTCCTCTAAGAAAGCATGCTCTTTTAAAGTTCTTAACATATTTCACAATATTTTATCTTCACTATGTAATGGACAGTTTGACTCTTTCTGTGACATTCCAAAGATCTCAAGTCTCTCATTAAAAGAAAGCCCAAGCTACTTGTGCTGCTGCTATTGCTTGTTCACAGGTCTGGATTCCAGACTTTCTGCTCTCAGCAAGAGCTATTCATTAGCCACTGCTGTAGCTTTTGATGCTACAGGAAAAATGAAGAAAAAATTGGTACAGCTTGAACCATACATCCAAGCTCCTAATATGCCATATTTAAGGGAGGAACTGGAAGCCTAAATACTTGACTGAATTTGGGTTAAACTGACTTGTCCTTAGCCAAGTAGCAAACAAGTGGTAACTCTGAAATCAGAATGCCAGAGTCCCGGATCTCCATTCACTCTTTGCCCTGAAGAACGCTGTCCTACATTAAATATTCTACATGTATTTCTGAACAGGCAAAGCAAGTAAACATTATGTTTACAAGATACAAATTGTAAGTTGTCTATTACTGGACAATCATTAAACTTTATTATAAGAATGCAATTCCAGATTTTGTCAGAGAGCAAAAATAAAGAACGCGTGAACAATCTGTGCAAGAAAGATATTTTTACTGTAGATAGCCTGTTAGAAAAGTAAAATGAAAAGCCTTTACACCCATTTTCTATGTTCAAACCAATATGACTAGATGTTTCAAATTTTCAAATTTTGAGTGATAACACTGAAAATCTGCAAAATTATGCTGGTTTCCTGCGGATCTATGCAATCATGGATTGTTCTAAGTCCTAAATAACTGCAATCTTACAAAAGGGAAAATACATACAAATATCTGCATTTGGTCCAAATATGCAACCATCTGGTTAGCAGAAAGTTGAACAGTTTGCTCAAGATTATAAGAGATACTTCTGACTGCAATTAGGAATTGAATAAACTGTGCTGTCCAGCTGAACACTTTTGTCTCAAAACTAAACTTCAGACAAGACATTATATCAAAGCCACCTTAAATTCTACACAAAGCAAGGAACGTGTGATCACTCATTTTACACTAGCATAAGTTTAACTGATGCTGCAATTACAGGATTGACTTTTCTTTTTAAAGAATAGATCCTGGACTAACTGAATAAATTCTGTTAAAACTAAATTTAAAGAAAACAACATACAGTTGCAGTCCTGATTCAGCAAATGTAGCTTTCCACAGGAGTATTATTAACGAAGTTGAGAGGCTCCATAAGGATCACAAATCGCATTACATAGAGTCATAGTGAAGCAACATTTCAAAATACATCAGTAACCAAAATGTTAAATACTTATTATGCAAGTAAATAGAAAAGACTTGCTCAATTTGCAAAATCGATGTCTTTGCAATAAATATGACACATAACATCATGCCATTAAACCTGCTTATACATGTCAAAGGATATAACTTCCCAGGCAAGTCAGAAGGCAAAGGATTAATAAGTTTCCCCTTTGCCTCACAAATACAAGCAAGTGACGGAAAACAAGAATAAAACAAAAAATATAGGAAACAAAAATACAAGCAAGAAAGTATTTGTGAAATAACTCAATGGCTCAGCAGACTGGGATGGAATGCTGTTTCCTGTTAAATTGAATACGCCTTTGCTTCAAGAGAATAGAATTAATCAACAGCTTTTATATGCACATACATATATCCCCTCAAGAAACCTAAGAGGTATTAGAGATCTGGATGTTTTTTAAAACCCCACCAAGTGCTTATCTCTAGGCATGTAAATACTTCTTAAGAGTCTAGCCCAAGAGACTCATCACAGAACCACACAGGACTCAACACTGCCAAAATACGAGCTCTGTTTAATTTCACATTCTAGTCATAAACTGCTGACAGCAACCAAACTGACCACTACTACATTATTATTACCTAATGCCTTCTTTTCAAGCAATATTTTGTCCTTGTGTTTCTTCTAGTACAGCAGAGCAAAGGTTTCTCTTATTTACATTCATAAATAGTGGCTGGATAGGTGGTAGATATTTTCTTAAACAATCTATGTATCTACAACATAGAACCATCAGTTTGCCTTAGGGTATACATACAGCTTAGGATATCTACAATCTGTGTCTACAATTATCACAGAGGGAACACTTCAGAAATTACCAATATTTAAACTATTGCTTGAATACAGAGTTGCCTGTGCATGTCTGGACCCAACACTTATCTGCAAACTACATGTACATATAAAAGATCTGTAGCACTGTAGCCTAATACATTTCAAATGGCATTAAGAATTCTGACAAACAGCAAATACTTTTCTACAAAAATAAGATGTGTTTAAAAATTACACAAGAAGTTGAATACTCTAGAAAGAAGGCAGATTTACACAACAAAGCTCGGATCAATGGCTCCTGGTTTGGGAGCACTCTGCCAGTGCAAATGAACAGACACACTTTTGCAAAGAAACTCTGTATGATTATTTTTAAAGCAATGTTAATTCTACCTACCCAAGAGACACATATAACAATATTAAATTATAGACAGAAGTCCCATTTTCCAAAGCATTCTTTTTCTGCAATGGATTCTTCCAGGAGTCCCCTACCCACTTCCTTTTGTCACCTCTCAAATCCCAGTGCTTTGTGTTAGTAAAATTAGCTCAAGTTGGCACTTCTCTCACCTGCATCATCAGTTTGCAAAATTAAATTTTTAAAGGAAACAATGGCAGAAATTATCACTTTTGAAAGGGTAGCACATTTAATACTTCATAATAATTTCATTTGAAATACTATTTTAAACATTATCCCTTTAAATTTATGTATTTCATTTATGAATCTGTGAGAATTTAGCTCTACTTTCAGTTGAGGTTTTCTGCAAATTTTCCTCTCAGCCTGAGGATCCCAGTTTCAGAGCCTTTGCTGAGAGGCTGAATTATAAACACTACTTGCCTTCCTGGGAAAGAGAGAGCAAAATTGATGATGCTCCTCTGCATCATCAAGGTTAAATCAATGCCACAAGTTCAAATACCAGGGACAAAGCCTGGTCTTTGTTAGAGTATCATCATCATGAAATTGAGAAAAATAAGAATTTGGCTCACTGCTCAAAAACTGAAACAAGAAGCATGGAAGGGGAGAGCAAGAAAATCACTTTACCACTGACAACTGTTGTATTACACACAGCTCTGTGCCAGAGCAGTCAGCTCTATTAAGGCACCAAATTCCTGCGTCAGGTTTTCCTGGCACTTTCTCTCATCTCTTGAGTATTTCTACGAAGCTTTGTAGACTTTTCTCTCTCACAAAACATTAAGCCAGCCATGCATCCTGAGACACATTTTCTTCTCATGTGCTAATCACTGGTACCTCTGCACTTCTGTTCAATTCAGTCAATTCAATTTAGTCTCTTTTCAATACCATTGCTTCCATTTAGTTTGTTTTTCTCAGTTGCCTCATCCCTACTTATGACTTATCTCTCTTTGCTTTATGTTTCTTCTCGTTTCCTTTATTTTATTCCAAGACACACTTCTCCCTGTCTATGCTGTAAGACTCTGCTCAAAACCCAAAAGCAAATCACACACACACAAAAAAAAAAAGAGCAGCAGCATTTGAACTGGCAGTCTCCTGCAGCTGCCAGCAAGTAGCTCAGAGCTCCTCAGAAGGAGAGAAGGGCAATTTCTTCCATCAAATTTCCCTATTAATTTCCCTCTGAGAATAGCTGTTCAAATAGGTGGTTTCATAAAACAGATTCCAGGATATTGTGGTTTTAGATTTAAATCCATCTAGAGTCCATTTTCCATTGATGCTAAAGCAGCCTTCACACACAAAATATTGACATGGCTGAACCATGGAAATTGCAAAAGAAAAAAAGGTTTTCTACCAAAGTCAGTGGGACAGGGATGGAATAAAGAGGTGCTGGTGTAAAATATAAATGCTGGCTCTGATCACAGCAAGACATTTGGTCTTATTACCATGCTTTTATCATCTCCATCTTATATGGTGCAAAAATAAAATTATCAGCACAGCTAAGGCCAAACTGTCCATCATGGCACTCCAGCAATAGGCCCTTCTACACGACTTGAGGCTTCAGGTATCAGAAAAAAGCAATTCTCCAGTGTGCAAGTCTGGATGTGACGTGAAGTACTTCATTGCAACTTCAGACCAAGACTCAAAACCAAGCCTAAATAAACAAAGCTGGTTTTACCCTCTGTAGACAAATGAGGAAAGCCTACTCACTCTTCTGCCACCTTCTAAAAACAACTAGAGATTAAAGCCAGTGCAGCGAGATATGTTTTTATTTTTTTCTAACAGGTTCAATTTCAGTTTGGGAAGCCCACACATTCACAATGAACTGAAACCAAACCAAATACTGCACAGCTATGGCAGTCTATAAGCAAAGCAGGTCAATTGCTATTTCTAAACTTCTTATAAAGTTCCTTTTTCTGTATCCTCTTACTACACAGTGTATTGCCACTGCAAATCCAGCAATACCATTTCCTATGGCTGCACACAAGCCACAGTCAGTTACGCTAACGAAGGCGATACCGGAAGCGCAGGAAGGTAAGTGCCTCGCTGCTTGTCATATGCTGTTGCTATTAGATTGTTTCTAATATTTCCTAATTTTATCTTGTTTAGAACAGCAGACTGCCCATTGTTCATTTCTTACTTAGAGATATATTCAAGTTTAGTCAGACAAATGCCTTTGTAACTTTTGAAAATCTGCACATTCAACAGCAGCATCTTTGCCATAGAAAATATTGCTCTATAATAATTTCCTTGACATACTGTAACTAGAGATGAACTGAATTAACTCTTCAGAACCTATTATTACAGACCGTATGGATATCAGTTTGCATCTGCACACACATATGCATGGGAATGAAAGACAAGTCCTGGATAGGCTACTCGTTTATTAGCTGGTGAAAATCATAATTTAAGTATTATCTTAACTAGCCTGGAGGGGAGGAGTTGATTCCATTCAAAAGAAAAGTAAAAACTACAGGGACTGTCATTATTTAAATTATTTTATATGTTGTTTGTTTTGGGTTTTTTTTTCTATGATTAGAGAATGATCTCCTAAAGAGATTTAGAAGTGCAACAAGGAATAGACAGGAAAATAAATCTTGTCTTCTTCAGTGTGTTTATTTTCTGCATTTGACAGTACCTTCAAGTACTCCAATCGTTCTTCCACTAGCATGATGCAAATGTTCCTTGCTAATCTGAATATAAACAGAGAAGTTTTGGCTTGTGTTCTTTTTTAAATTACAATGAATGTACATAAATCAGCAAAGGATATAGATTTTTATAGATTTTTTTTTTTTAAACAGCTTTTTTTATACTTAAGCCCTGGAATCTGTAATATATAGATTTTTTTTTTTAAACAGCTTTTTTTATACTTATGTATACTGACACAAACTAAACTAATTTAGAATATACTTAATTGCATTTAAGTCTATTTTTAATGTGAGTTCACCCTGTTTGTTGGTCAACTCAAGTTCAAACAACAGAGAAGATAAAGTAACTTCATTTTTATCTCTAAGCTCTCTTCCGCCTTGGAATTTGATATAGATTGATACAGCCTTGTCAACCCAAAAGGGAACCCACTGCTGTAATGCCGTGTCCATTAAACAGGTTAGCTCTAGAGATTTGACAGTTTGCAAACTGCATATTTACTTAAGTCACTAGTTTCATAACTTAAGAGTTACAGTCACATAGTGAGAGCTTGTTGTGCTTTGCATTGAGGAATGGAGTTTCTTTACCATTTAAAGACAAACATTGCTCGTGAAAGGAAAGCAATTGACAGGACCATCGTCAAGTTTCTCATCTAGATACTTTTATGAATGGGGATCTCATGGAGTTGTTCCAGATGCACTTGTGTCTCCTCTGGCCTTGTAAATAAAATTTACCAGAAAAAGGTCTAATCATCATGTTAGTTTGCATGTCAAGCCCAGCTCAGAGGACCAAAGAACTGTCCAGCTATGGTTCCAGTTTGCTGCAAAAGTGTCAAGAAAAAAAAAAAAACAGAAACCAAAACCCAGAGCTATGAGCAATGGCTTGATAAATTGTTCAGATAATTCATACTTAGGAAG
Organism: Antrostomus carolinensis; assembly: GCF_000700745.2. NCBI lineage: Eukaryota > Metazoa > Chordata > Aves > Caprimulgiformes > Caprimulgidae > Antrostomus > Antrostomus carolinensis. The sequence continues at coordinate 47,898 of NW_010320036.1, forward strand.
GAAATTAAACATTTTAGAGTGACTATTTATGTTGTGCATCTACAGATGACAATAATTCATCCAGCCTTCCATCCTAAATATTCTCTCTCACAAGCCAGCCCCTTCTTCCCCTTTTTTCCCCTCTGCTAGTCTCTGTTTTCCATCTCCAGCAAGAGTTGCATATACATCTGTTCTTTTCCATACTCTGCTCAGGAGTCATTTATTGGTACACTCTCATGTTCTTTTATCAAAGTACAAGACTGGTTTATACTGTTAATTTATATAGTCTCTAGCACAAGGCTGAAAGAATGAAGAGTCCTAGGACATAAATACTGTAGTGAACATCCCAGAGAAGATCATGTACTTGCTGTTATTTCAAGAAACAGATAATGAAAGGAGAGGGGGGAAAACAGCAAGAAAGATAGAACTACCTTTGCTTTCAAGGAGAGCTGCAATAAAGCTTTGCTTGAAAAGCTACTTCCTATCACCTTTGCTTTCTATCACAAAGATATGCACTGTTTATGATTCTCTGTTTCATTAAATTTGACCTTCTGCCTTTAAATTGCAAACTCACTTTCCCACAGATGCATGGGCACTCGAACTTAAGAACACAACAGATAAGCGTCACCAGTTATATTAACTGTGAACAGCCACTTGCCAAATGGCTTATAAAGTACTGCAATGCCAGGTTCAGAAAACGCAATACACCGTGAGTTCTAAATCATCTGTGAGAGTAAAGGTCTCTGATTAGAAGTCTGTCACTTAAGACAAAATGTCATCAGCATACACTAAATCCTTCAATCTTTAAATGAGACTTGAGTTTCCTCCTGCCTTCAGATCTGTCAGCAGAAAAACACTTTCTGATTTAAGCTCCAGGTCAGACCCCGCAGCTCTCCAAGGTAAGATTACTAGATAAATACACAACTAGAAGTACACAGAATGTTTAATGTTATTCTAGCAGGAAATGTTTAAAGGAATGTATTCCACCACTTCTAAACCTAAAAGGCTAAGTCCTTTCTCTTATAATGCATATAATACTTGTTTAAGATAATTTTCTTTACTAAGCTTCTTTGACAGAAAATATTAAGCAATCACTAACCACACATAGATAATTTTGGCAAGACCCTCAACTGTAGTTGTAAAAGCGCCGTCTTTTATTTCTTTCTCATAACACAGAGCAGCTTTCTCAGCTTCCTAATTACAGGCAGTCTTTATTCCTTTTAAAAACTAGCAGAGCTTAAACACTAGCTGCTGAAAAACGTGAAAAGAAATGTGTGTTGTACATTTAAAGGAAAAAAGAACAGCTGTCACAAAGCAGAAGCTTGATTCCAGCAACAGTGAGCAAGCACATCTCAACTGCAGAGAGGCCTGGTGTTTGCTATTCCAAGCAATTCTGGCCAAAGGAGTTTAACTCCAATAAAGAACAATTCAAACACAATTCTTCTCCCTCTGTTCCCCCAGTCTCTCACAAATGAGCTGGACCACCCAGTGATTAATGGAGCTTGTTATTAACTTACCCAGACAATCTGCTGTAGTAATACCATTATCCCGAAGATGGACTTTTACCTTTGTGTCCTATAGGCTCTTAAAGCAGCTGAACCTGGGCATCGCCACTGCTTCTAGTGCTCTAATTCTGAGACACATTGTGATCTCAAGCCTTTCCTTTGGACATGGTGATCCATCATCTCAAATGCTTTAAACCCGAAATCCATATCAGACTTAGCCTATCTAGGTATCTGGAGAGGGGAAAGGATGTTTTCTCAGTGCACCTCACCAACACTGCAGTTTTCACTTGAACTGTTTGACTACGCCAGTGGGATGGAAAAGCAAGCCACACAGGCTTCACATAGGAACTTCTAAACCACAGTGCTTTTATTCTTGATGCCTTTGGCAGCTACTGAACTTTGGAGGCAGCAAAACCACTGAGAAGTACATTCCAGAAACTGAGTCTATCCCATTGCAAACTCTCCGTTTTTCAAGATTTCCATGTGCCTCCTACTCCTCCTTGCCAATAAATCCAACTTACTTGTAGCAAAATCCAGCTCCCTTCCAGAAAGCAAGATCCTGTTCCTAAATAAAGCCTTCATCTCTACACCCACTGTATAAATCATGGAGATTCAGTAACTATCACTCATGCTTTCTCCAAACTTGTTCCAGATCTCTGCAAGAAAGGTTTCAGACTGCCCTTTCATGACTTCTAGCTATGGTCCTTCCTAAATGACCTTTCCTACTCATTGCAACTGTTCTGACAGAACATGAGCAATCGTTCTGGATAAGCCCAAGTAATTACAGCTCTGACACCAGTATTTCTACATATTTCAAAAAAGCCATTCCAGTTTGACAACTATACTTCACCTTCAATCACTTCTAAAAGCGCAGTGAAAAAGGAGAGTAAGATACTGAACCCACGGAAAATGAAGGCAAATGATTTAAATCAAACAGATCATTAGCGTGAGATAGCGTATACACCAAGTGTCAGCATGGTGCCTATGAGCTTCAATTAAATGCATACAGATATTGAAGAAAAACAGTATCACAGACAAAGGACATTCTTGTCCATATATGAATAAAGTACAAGACTCTGGACTCTATAATGTGATTTTGCATTTCTATAGAGAGTGACTCATTTTGCACCAGGCGGTGACACGTCACAGTATTACTGAGCATTTTAGTCAAACTTGTCTGCTAAAGCTATTCTTTAGCACATGCACTCTACAACAAAAACTACTTTGTATTGCAAAACCTTGAATACTTTCCTGACAAACCTCCACTGTTTCCCAAAGAACTCAACACTGATGCCTACACATGCATTTATAAATTAGTAAACTCAAAGTAATCATTATTGTACACATCTCAAAAGGAAAAGTTATTCGTAAGAATTCAAACGTAATAAACTAAACTAACCTATCTACATTTTAGATGCAGACACATTATTTGCTCTGCAAACCTACTTAAAAGACTATGTAATAAATTGTGAGACTCAAGACTGCCCACTTTTCAGAAGACAAGATACAAGTGCTTTTAATGAGAAAACCTGATTACACTGAAGTCTCTGACAAAAATACAATCATTCATTGATCTGAGATTTCATGTAGCCAAGAACAATGACATTCATGAAACCAGAAAGCTCCACACAGACAGAATCACTCTTTTACTTCAGTATTTCAACATATATATTGGCGACCTACAGGAAGGCTGGGGAGGGACTTTTTAAAAGGGCATGTAGTGATAGAACAAGGGGAAATGGGTTTAAGCTGGAAGACGGCAGGTCTAGATTATATATTAGGAAGAAGTTCTTCACTGTGAGGTTGGTCAGACACTGGAACAGGTTGCCCAAGGAAGTTGTGGATGCCCCCTCCCTGGAAGTGTTGAAGGCCAGGTTGGATGAGACTTTGGGCAACCTGGTCTAGTGGAAGGTGTCTCTGCTCATGGCAGCGGGGTTGGAACTAGATGATCTTTAAGGTCCCTTCCAAACCAGATCATTCTATGATTCTGTGATTTCAGTCTGCAAATCTAAAATTCTGTTCCCTAATCTGTTTAAAATCTTGCTGCTTGTGGAAATGAGCATCTCCTAAAAACAGAAGTATAAAGCCATCAAAGAGCCATAAAACCAAAAAATCATTAGTTAATATCCTTCCTCACTTTTCCAATTTCATGGACTCCTTGCTCAGTTCCAAACTTTTCTTAAAGAAAACATTCTAAATTTCTTTGAAAATTAAATTTTGTGGATTTTTATTTCAAACTATGATCTGTTTGGCACTTGCTTATCCAGACAGAATACACTGAGACAGCATGTGCATGAGCAGTGCAGACAAGTCACAGTAGTGGGTGTATCACACCGAGGCAGTCCTTCTGCAAGGTGACAACGGACAAGCAGCAAGACCCAGTGCTGAGTATGTACCCTGCCAGCACCATTTCCTGCTCTTTTAGGCATCTTTTTTCAGGTGTAACAACCCAGCAATATTTCATCCCCTTTTCTCTGCATGGAGAGGAGCTAGAGCTGTGAATGACAAGTCACACACAGAGCGAGTTCCACTGGCTGTTACCACATTAACACTTCTTCCTCCCTCCACAAGCTCCGAGTGCAAAAATTCACTTGGCAGCAATACAATCCTGATTTGGCCTTAAAACAATCCCTCTTTCTAAAGTTGTTCTCTGTGCTTGTAAGAAAGGTGTGGCTTCCTTTTGACAATCTCATATATGCCCTCTGTGAAGATGAGAAACGGTGATTATGCTACAAAACAAAACCCTTAAAATCAGATACTTAAATAATCCCCTTTACACGCTTCCTTTCCAAGTAGTATGAGGACCTTTCATATTATCTTCTTACCCCAGCTCCTGTGTGATTTAATATGTTTCTACATTAGATGTCTCTCATGATTGAATTTAAAGACTGTTTTTACAGATACTAACAAGTAATTATCAAAGTGGTCCCTTACGACATTCTGTTTTAGCCAAAGAGTATTGAGAGGACATGAAAAGTTATACCACATTTATATTTTAGTGGTTAGCTTGCCTCTTGCTACCTCTAACATCCTTTTCCAACTTTACCCTAACTTGTATCCATGTTCTACATCATTTGTCACACTAGTCCTTACTCTAATTGAGCAGAACTTCCTTCTCCTGACACTCCTCACAGCCGAAATAAGGGCACTCCTTCCTCCACTCAGAAAATGTGTTTTCCCCCCTTCCTTCAACAGTGTTCTCTGTTTTTCACTGAAGTCAGGCTGAAGACTCTCAGGTCTCATTGTGCAAGCCCTATCACTCAAAGGATTTGTAGGTTATATGACTTGAGGTGCTGCTTTTGTCAGCAATGTTCCTGTTACCTACATCCAGGTTGACCACCATTTTACTTAAACCATTCATTTGCCCTGTCTGGACCACAGGCCTGCTGGAATATGGATAGATCTTTTTGTCCCCTTTGTTTGCCCTCATATGATTTTTATCATAATCATGATAGTCACCACTAAATCCAGGAGGAACTGGCAGCAGAGATCTTCCTGGCTAATCATTCAGAACGTCAGTTAGATACAAATCTCTTACAAAGCATAGTTTATTCTACTCTGATTGTGAACAAAATATTAAGTTATTTTTCCACAGCTGCTTAGCTTTCTCTAAATCCTTTTCATCCCAGTTGAGCCATTTCCACCACGTCCTTTGCACTGGTACTAGCTCTCACTATGCCATGAGCTGCTTCAGTGAGTTAATCCACCTGAAAGCTAATCACACATTTGAGCTGGGTTAGCTTTCAGATGGATAAACTGTCTCTGTCAGCTTAGCGCGCGATCACACAACCACTGAGAGCTGACTCAAGGAAGTGGGCAGGACCTCACTTCAGAGTTAGAGCGAGGTGACGATGGCCTAGATTTGGGGTGATACATGTTGCCATGCAACTGCATCCTCAGTCTGATGGCATCCAGCTGTTAAAGCTGATTCCATAAACATAGTACTTGCACATGAAGTGGGAAGGTATGTGTACAAAAACCAATCTAACGATCCACTGAGGTAGTCTGACCTCTTTAGTGACCTCTCTGTCCTATAATAAGTAAGTTTTACATTACCTTGTCCATTCAATACCTCTTAATTTCTGTCCTCTTCACATGACATCTAGCGATTCTTACTCAGTCTAGTGAAAAAAAAAAAAAAAAAAAATCTATGCTTTGCCTTACTCTAGAAAATGTTCATAGAATCATAGAATGGTCTGGGTTGGAAGGGACCTTAAAGATCATCCAGTTCCAACCCCACTGCCATCAGCAGGGACACCTTCCACTAGGCCAGGTTGCTCAAAGCTCATCCAGCCTGGCCTTAAACACTTCCAGGAAGGGGGCATCCACAACTTCCTTGGGCAGCCTGTTCCAGTGTCTGACCACCCTCACAGTGAAGAACTTCTTCCTAATATCTAATCTAAACCTACCCTCTTTCAGCTTAAAGCCATTTCCCCTTGTTTTGTCATTAATGTTGGCATATTGTCAGTCATAGTTCTGAAGGAGTGCACTTCTCCGATTCATAGCTTCTAAGAGGAATTTATTGCACTTCATGTGCAATGGAGCTGGAGCATTACCTGACCAGTTCCAGCACAATGCCCTGGAATTAACGCCAGATAATGGATCCTTCACTTTTTTCTCAGGTTAAACCACCCTAGCTTATTCAGGCAAGGTGGCTCCCACTGGCTCTTGTGAAAGCTAACATTAAATGTGCCACTGATTATAGCACAGGCCTGAACTGCGAGGGTCTAGCCAGCTTTCAGCACATGAACAATCCCAGAGCTATCCATGCATGCAAAGCTGAGCAAGAGGCTTCACAGAACCAAAGCCCAGCACATTACTCTGTACCTGGATCCAGTATGAAGTCTAACTTGGCAAGAGTTGTTACAGAATAGCCCATCGCAACATTTTTCTGTTAAAGTAACGTGTTAGTGTTGGTTTTTGGGTTTTTTTAACTAATTTGAAAAAAAAAAAAATCCTAGTTCTTCAAATAAGAGAGATCAGTCAACACATAAATCATGGCTTGCACGTACAGAATAGGCAATTAAGATCCTTAAAACATTTAAATATTTTTTTCTTCTTGAAAACACTTAACTGCACTGCATAATTAATGAATATCCAGTTGCCCTCCTGCATTTTCCATGACCAGAGATTTCTGCTTATTAGATGGCTTTATTGAAAACCCATTTAAATAAAAATCAGCTGTGCTCTAAAACTGTAGGGTGGGGGTTTTTTGTTTGTTTGTTTTTGGGGTGTTTTTTTTTGTTTTTTTAAGGCTGAGCATATTGGGCATCCTTATCAGGACACCCAGTACCTACCACCTCTTCCTGACTATATGCCTTAAGCACATCCTCAGTGCCCACATGACTAAAGATCCCTTATTCCCAACTGATGTCAGAGTGCCCTGTCAAAGCAAGGGCTAGGAAAAACTCAGGGGGTTTTACTCAGTTTTTGAGCTGACCCAATTCTGATTTCTGTAATGCCAGAACACACTCACACCTCATTATATATTCAACACCACAAGCAGTAAGTTTGAGCCTTAGAAGTTACCTGGCAAATACTTTTGAGTGCCAATGCAGACCAACCATAGGAGAAATAACATAGACAAGATGTATGCACTTTTAAGAGTCATTTACAACTTTGAGCTCAAAGCTTATGCCTTTGGGTTAAATATTCTTAAATTTGTCTAAGCTCAAAGAGCTGCTAACACTAAAAGATATCCTGTCAATAGTTAGGACTGCCATTTTTTAGTTTTTAAAAGTTACTATACAACTGTGTATTTATCTAAAGTAAAAGCTTCCTTGGCAGTGCATAGTTTAAAGTGACAGTTTTAGTGAATCCATTATCAGTAAAAAATGTGGTCAAGATGATCCACTACAGAGCCCAAAGTGAGCTGCAGAGGAAAAGTGGAACAACAAGACTGTCAACATACACAATATATAGCCAGATGCACTGACAGCCAAAAATCATAGTTTTTGATTGATTTGGTTTAGAATTAACTTCTCCCCACATTAGCATACTATTGCTCATCACCACTTTGGCACGATGTTCATCAGGAAGTCTATTTTGTATGCATGAAAAGTGATAAACTATATCTATTTATTGCTCTTTCAGGAACTATTTTCCATCATGCAGTAATTTGTAGGGAATTCTGTTCCCACATAATCAAGTTAGAGATTTGTTCTTCAATGTTATCAAACTACTACTTACATTTTTTAGCACTTACACTAGCCTTGCAGATTTTAAGTCACTATAAAATGGATTGACAACTCCTTCACTTATCCTCACTTTTCACTGCACATTATTTTGATTTGTGGCATCATTCCTACTTTTTTTAGCAGTTAGTTCTGTAATTTCCATTGCTTTTAGTACATTGTGAAACACCCACGTTCTTCTGCCACACAGTCAGTCCCCATTACTTGCTACTCAAGGCAATCCACCTGTTCCTGCTGTACACGGATTGCACTTTCTCCTTGAATAAGTAAGACTTTTTTTGTCTCCTCTGCTTGAGAGGTCTCTTGTTTGTTTGTTTCTTTTTTAAAAAGCCATTTTAGCTGTCATTTTTCATAAGCCTTTATGTTCACGTTTAGCATTAGAGCGCTGTGAAGTCATGTGCTTCCTGCTTCTGGGTCCACTACGAAGGCAACAGAGTTTTTAATGGTTTTACAGTCTCATTACTCAAATATTTTGAAAAATCCAACAATATGCTCCTAGCAGCACTGCAGCACCACTGACTCCTCTGGGATTCACGTGAGGCCCTTAGCAACGATACTCATGGGAGAAACAAAAGGACTTCAGATATCTTACTCGCTTTGCTAACGCAACCTGTGCTCATCAAGAGTTGCAAAACCGAAACAGAACAAACAAGTCTCAAACACTCTCGTGTGTCTGACCAGTTTTCATAATCCATGCTCCTTTCATTCACTTAATAGAAAATTAAAAATTCCTAGTATATAAAAAAATATATATATACCTGTGTTCACTGTGACTACTCTGGAGAGGAAGTTACTCTACATTTCTGCCCTATTTTCATAACTCCATTGCAAAACATACTAGTGGTTTTAGGCAGCAACACATTGTTACATGCAATACCACAAACCAAAATGCACTTGGGGATAACAGGGCTTCCCAGCCACACTTCCAAGAAAGACACTCACTGTCCCGAATCTCCACAAGGCACGATTATTTCTAGTGGTAACAGCAGCACTGCAGAAATGCACCGCTGACTTCATCCATGGGGATAGAAAAGAACTTCCCTCAGCACGCACACAGAAGTGTCTGTATTTCATTGTTATCAAACTTTATCAAATTCCATCTTTAAACAAATGACAGAGAAAACTGGAAAAGTCTTCCAAGCACAATTTACTCACAGAACAACACAGACCCCTGCAGAAATCCCCAACAAGCTCTGAAGCACTAGTGCAAATGAGGCCAAAAGGCGCTGTCCTCCTCTGGACTGGCACATGGCTTTGTAGAAAGAAAATCCTACAAGAAAGGCAGTACATCCATCAGTAGCAAAACATGCCAAGCCCCATGAAACAGGAACCTTTAACCACAGCTGAAGAGATGACTAAAGGGCAAATCTCAATCGTTAACAAACTCACTTGCCATGAAAATGTCACAAGTCTTGCACTCTTCATACCAAAAAAACCCCAGTAGATGTAGCCTTTTAATTATCATATACATTTGATCAAGATTTAAGAATATACATATAGAAATGTGCTCTTCATTATCAATGATACAACTCTAAATTGCATTAATATAAAGAATCACAGAGTTTTCCAAAATTTGAAATTGCTGCTTGGGAAAGTACAAAGAAAACCACATTTTCCTATTTTTCAACCCCTTTAAGCTGTGCCATATAGAACAATGTGTGTAAATTAAAACCCTGACTGACAGGAGTTCCAACTATGTCTGCAGTACCTAATTAATTTTACAGTTAATTGTTGGGTCATGGAAATATAAAAAAAATATATATATTCAATTTTGGTAACATTTGAATACTATTTTGAGCAATCCTTGTGAATGCACTGAATGCATCTTTACAACTGCATTAATTTAAACACACAGGAAGATGTAAGCTTCCAGGAATAGTAGCAGAAGAAAAGAATTACAGGCTTTTGCACAGCAGTATTTTCCGAGTAGTAATTACAACTGGCATACCAACATTTGCAATTTCTGTATATTTAAGACACTTAAATTCAGTTTTTGTCAACTTGCCAATTATTTTCTAAATTTCTCTGGCACCCATCTAGAATAGTAATTCTGGCCAGACCATGCACTTACTTCAGTCACCTGCTAGAATAATAATATGCATTACTAGAATTAGTGTCAATGCTTCATGTATGCCAAAGTGCTGATGCAAAGATAATGCATTTGGTGTATTTTACATGTTCCAAGTGATGAACAAAACATAGAATTTACTCAATCTCACATACACTGGCAAACACCAAACTGGTGCTAAAGGAATAACTTAGATGATACACTATGAAAAGTGTATTTTAAAAATTAACAAGGCAAGCAGTTACTATTACACCTGGCAAGATGATTTTATCGTTTCACTTTAAAAAAAAAAAAAACAAAAAACCAAATAATTTCCTCATTTTCTTAACAAGCATAATTTTGATATAATAAAAAAGCAATTCCCAGAAGCATTACTACTTTTGTGCAAGAGCAGCTATATTTATGTGCATCTCTTCCCCTTGTATAAACGAACTGTTTGTTTATCAGATAAAGTGAGCTGTACTAGTCTACTGGCTTCTTCCCAAATGTGCTGATAGACAAGGAGGTGCTAAGTGCAAAGTCACAAATCTGTTATGCTGGCCATCAATAGCACCAGACTTCTTGGTCTGAACTTGTTCTTCCTTCTTCACAGCAGAGTGCAGTATCACATAGAAAGGCTTAATTTCTGCAGTCCCACACTAATCTGAGTAGAACTCAGAAGTACAAAAATAATTAATAAAGAAGCTCTAAAAAGTGTTTCCACAAAGGTGATGTCAAAAACCAACATAAGGAACAACTAATATATCTGATAAAGAAGCCCTGTAATTCAGCCTAGACCTTTGACAGTCAGTGACCCAGGGCAGCACTGCTCAGGGCAGAGGTCAGTCCACACAGTGAATTTTCAGTTCTTCTATAAGCAATGTTTGCTCAGACATTTAAGTCTGGAAACTGAAGGGACGATTTTTTGCCTTCTAAGAATGTTTTGCAAATTTTGGGGCAGAAGCTACCTATGAGGAGTTTTTCTGTCCAAAGGGTTGAAGATGGGGGGGAAGAAATATAGATTATATACACACACTGTATTTATACATGGAACTACTATCATCAGTTTCCATTTATCCACAGTAAAACTGGAGCCAGGAATTTTCAGAAACAGAGAGGTAAAACAGTTCATACCTATGACCTTCACGAATTTTTAAATCTCAACGTGTTTCAAGATTTGACTGATATTATATTAACTGTAAAAATGTATACATACTTCAAACTGTTGAACAGAATTTGCATAAAAATAAAACCACCTTGAAAAATGTCCTTTGGATAGAAGCTGGAAACAAGAAAAATATTCTTGTACCACAAACAAGTCTCAACCAAAAAACCTGCTGAAGCCTAAAGACCTCACATTTAACTATAAATGGCAAGAGAACATTGCCGACGCCTGCTTCATTTGACCTGCACAGACCACAGCTTAAGCCAGATGCACACACTTGTAATTTCATGATTCTATAGCAGATAAATCTGTGTGATCCTGACTTCTGAACAAAGATCAAAGATTTCATCACGCTACTAAACAAGAATACAATGTCTTTGGGAAATTAGATAACCTTACACTAACACAGACATTTAGGTTGGGCTAAACCTGTCATTGTGGATGCTCCTGTTTCCCTTTCCATTTGTGTTACCGTATTTACATCTTTGCTTTACAGATTATACAGTGATTCCATCAAAGCAACCTGATGAGAGTTGAGAAAGTAAAAAGCAGAAAATACAGGAAATATTTCTAGTATTTGATAGCCTGCTTACCTCAAATTCTAGTGTTCACTGTCTCCTTCAACTGAAAAAAAAACAGCAGGAAGACTGAACTAAACCTTTAGCCAAAAGTTTTCTCATGTCTCAAATGTATTTTTGACAAATCACAGGAATCATAAGACCTCAAATGGAAATTGCTTGGTTTTTCCCCACCACCTAAATAGATCCAGAATATAATTTTTATAGTTTATTTCAATTAAAGTGCATCATTATAAACCAAGAATATCTAAAGGATAAAATCTTAATAGCTTATGACCATACAAATTATTTTAATGACTCAAGATAATGACTTTAATGACTCAAGATAATTTACTAATGTGTAAAAAAAAAAAAAAGTAAAATAAAATAAAGGAAAATACTTTGTAGATACCATGCAAGATCCATTTTGTTGATATAAAACGCTACACTTCTAACTGTATGAGGGAATTATAAAAAAATACATTCGGTAGAAAATACAGTCTGAGTTCTTGTGTCATTCTTGTGTCATTAAAATAGTTTTACATAATAGAAGGGCAACAAAGGAATCTCTCCATATTAAATAGCAGCATGGAGTTGGGACAACTAACTTCTAAAAAGAAATTATGTGTGTAATGGCAAACAGAAGAGAGAAAACTCTCCAGTTTCCGAGAGTTCCAGTTTTGTTCAGAGACTGTAACAAAACAAAACAAAAGCTCACACAAATCAGTTAAAAGTAAGAGTCAACCTTCTTCACAGTATATTCATTCAGGTAGCCAAAGCCAATTTATCATCATTTTCTAATAGTCTTCTCCACACCATTAAATGTTCTCCCTAATCTGTGTCACAGAAAGGTTTGCATACTGCACATCCGATTTCTTAAAACAATCAGGCACAGAAGCTCCTGACACAAACACTAGCAGCCAAACTGAATTTCATCTTGCTTCTTAGAGGTGTACAAAGGATGAGTACCTCCTTCAGCTTACCTGCTGGTACTACACATACCCCCAGGGACAACCACCTGCTATGTTCCTGCATCAGCCACTTACAAGTCTGGCTGTTGAGTAACTTATGGGTTTATCAGTGCCCTCAGCCCCTTTGCGAGTAATGCTCGTGCACATCACCTACTCAGAATAAACAAAAGCAATAACCAAGGGTACAGTTTGAGAAAAACATATAGAACTTAACTACTGATGAGATAAAGTATCCACACAAAGACATATTTAACTTGGGAGTCTCTTTTGCAACATATTTCCTCAAATACAAAAGTATTTCTGCAAGTAACTCCCTGTCCACCTGTGAATCCACCCAACCCACCACGCTCCCTCCCTGCCCCAGCTTGTCGTTCACCTGTGTTTGTGTGCCTCTCTTTCCTGCTGTTCTCCACAGAAGGTTTCTTTCCCCTTAAATTAAAATACTGTTACAGACACTAGCCCTAACTCATGTTAGGGAAAGCTCCACTGAGGAACAATGTTAGTGGTCTCTGAGCATGTGGAGAGATGCAGGACAGACCAGCAAAGTGAAAAAAGCTTGCTCTCTCCACCTCCCAGCAAAAGCAAACAACAGACAAACAAAAAAGCCTCACCTCCAACACTAACAAAGTAATTTTAGGTGGCTACTACAACAGAGAGGGGAAGTATTCAGATGCTAAAGCCATAAAACAATAAACAGTTAATCTTAAAGGTAAGTTACAGTTGCTATGTTCAGGTGCCTCCAGGCAGACATCCAACCAGCTTACACCAAAATCAATTCATCCTGACATCTTTAAAATCTTATTATTTTCTTTGGAAGGAATTTCTAGATGGCAGACTGGAACTGCTGGTTCTGAATTGATGAAAAGTTATATATTTGATTAATAATTTACTTTAATGGGGCTTCTTCCCCTGCCACCGTACACACACCTTCTGTGACCCAGAAGCCAAGCTGACAGATGCTACATTCTCTGCAGGGGAGAGAAAGCGTTCCCGTGTTTGTGGCATTCTCTGACCATGCAGATGGCACGGGCACCAAATTTCAATTTCTAGCTCTCTCAAAAGGACTGCAAAAGAGAAACTCACAATTTTGAATCAAAACAATTACTTTCTGACTTCTGATCCTACGTATTCTTTACGGTGCTAATTAATTTCCTCCACTTATTCTCTGCTGGGGATATATTATCTGAAAATCCTGGGTTCTAAAATATTGCTTGCCAGTTCCAGAGAGGTATTAAAAACAGTAAGGTTAGGTGAAGAT
>NW_010320036.1:61585-69604 GCF_000700745.2 Antrostomus carolinensis
TGCTGAACTTTGAGTCAGTAGAATTACACTACATTTATACACAATCTTTAATGCAAACTCATAGCTACATTTCATATTTATCCATATATCTTATGCAAGATAAAAGAATTAAAAAAAAAACCAAAACACAGTGAATGTGACATGGTTCTTCTACACAACTTTTCAAACCCCAGTGAAGTTTGAAACTAGAATTTCTAATGACTGGACATTGCATCTATAGTCTGGAAACACAAAATCTACTTTTGGTTCTGTCACGGACCAGCTCCTTAAACTTGAAGTCACGTCCCCTTCAAGTACCTTATTTATTTCCATCTGTAAAACGAAGAATGGGAACAGCAAGATCTATCTGCATTTCCAAAGCACTCACAAGGGAATAAAGGGGCTGTTACTACCTAGGACCGTTTATACTTGGTTTTGTTTGGTTGGTTGGTTTTGGCTTGATAAAAAAAATAAATAAAAAGTTATCCCTGCTTTTTCACCTTAGATCTGTAACCCGATGGCACAAGAACAGAAACCCTGCCAATCATAGAAAATGGAATTTTAGAACCCCTTGATTTCCTTTGAGTCCTGGATTCTTATAATCGTGTTCAATTCCTAACCAGGCTAACTTAACTGCAGTTGTTGCAATTCATTAAACACAGGTACAGTATCAAAACTGTAATTTAATTAGGGTAGTACAGAAACAGTATTAATTCTCATCAGAGGCTTGGCATTGTCCTTTGAATAGAAAGCATGTAAGGCCAAGTTATTTTTGTGTTTCACATACACAGCTGCTGATATCTGAGATGTTGCAAGAAATTATTAACTGGTATCTGCTCCCATCCATGCATGTAACTCTTAATAACTTTAATAATAGAAACATGTACACAGTGATAGGACACTAGGGCTCTACAAAATAGAATTCAAGGTGTAATCTAACATTTGATTAGCCCTTTTCCAACTGGACTTGTTAAAAGCATTGTTAAAACCTGCATCTTCAAGTCATAAAACTCCAGCAGTGGCTTCCTCTCCATGACACGAAAGAGACTAACAAGAGAGAGACCACAGCACAGAATTAGAATATCACAATATACCAAGGTGAAAGCATCATTAACATAAATAGAAGCAGTTTGCTCTTCATATCATTATAAGACAAAGTTGGGTTTTATAGGGTTCTTACAGAAGGCAGGAAGAATAGGAAGCATTTTGTAACTTGAATTACATGTATGCTTACAGAAAGTGTTGGTGTTTGGATTGCACAACAGACAAAACATTATACAAAAACCACTTCTATTCTTCAGCAATAGTTTGTTCCTGAACTGCAGCATTTTTGTGCTAGTGAATTTCAACAACTTTCTTATCTTAATAGGAAGCAAGCACTTAGACTGAAGTTTTGTAGGCCAGATTCTGCTCTCAGTTACACAACTATGCTGCACATTCCTATATAAGAGACCCTCCATTGAGTCATCCCAGACTTTTACAGGTATAACTAAGCAGAATTTGCCCTCCTATATGTATACTACAAAGTCTGTTCCAGATTCTGTATAGGAATGCAGCTTCTTGGTAGAAATGTATCTGTTCAAGATATTTAAGTAACTTCAAGCAACACTTAGCAAATGATGCTAAAGAAAATCTTAATGCAATGCTGTTGCTGTGCTTCACTCATCTGCTTGTTTTTCAGCATTACAGGATTCTCCAGAGACTGCACTGCAATATATTACGCAGCATGTGCCGCAATGACTCAGGCAACAGCATGAGTTAAGGACGGAGTGCCAGCTCTCACTCGAACTTTCAGGATGCCTGTGCAAAACTCTTCAGCAAAGCCAAGAATCTATAAAAGGAGAGGAGTTCAAGGAGAAAGTTCAGCTTCCATTCCATCATGCTATACTACCTTCTATTCCAGTGCCATTCAGATTTTTATATATGAATATTTTATGTGTAAAATATAACTAACCTCCTTCCAAACTGTAGCTGCATCTCTGCTAGATTCACAGTTTAAAGTGTTATGATCCATCTCTTGCAAGCTTTGAGAGCTGCACCGTTAAAGGTTGCAGAGGCATATGATTGCTATCTTCTGCCAATTTGTACCCTGACTGAAGCACTCAAAGTTTCTTTTTCCTACAGTTATGCCTTACTGGCAGCCTACTTAGCCCGTGATAAATACAATTGTAAATATAAATGTAAACCTAAATCTTGAGAGCTAGTTTCCCCCTGCTCCTAACTCCATCAGATATATTTTTTAATATTGAAAATGACCTCCATGCCACAAGGAACTGTCTTCCTATTTCTTTGGTATTTCTTTCCTATTTCTTTCCTATATTTTCTTTCCTATTTCTTCCCAGTACTTTGGTCCCAGGAAGAAAGCTTCAGTGTAAGCAGGATAGGGCGCACAACCAGAAGTAGCCATGTAACTCAGAAGTGAGTGAGTTAGCTTTACTACTGCCAAAGGAAGATGGGTGAAGTGCAGATTACCGTCCCCTTACTGCACACACACTCCTCCCCACCTGCTGATCTTTGCCACAGCACCACATTTCCCTGTCTTTTACTAATAATTTTGCTTTGATAGAAAGTGCAAAATGAGGACTTCTCTTGCAAGCACTGAGTTTTCCACCAGAAAAAAAACACAAAGAAAAGCAAGAAATACTCTATGAACTAATAAGTCTTCAAGGATTTACACATCATTTTAGGAATTTAAGATAAACAGTGTATCATTTATGTTATAGTTTTAGAATTACTGAACTGCATAACAACAGTCTCCAGCCATGACACAGGTAAAGACAAACAATACCATCTAATTAGTTATCTACATACACATAGACAAGAGGAATGTTCTTTTATGTCCTTGTCAGTGGCTGAGGGTTTACTCTCCTTTCTGAAACAAACATAATTATCCATTTTAAAGCATCTCAGACTAAAATCAGACTAAACTAAATTTTAATGTCCTTTTCACCACTGCTGCCCTACCCCAAAAATTCTATAAGATTTGCAAAAGAGTACATCCAGTTATCTAATAAAAACTAGGAACAGGATAGAAGCACTCACTCAACTAATGTCTTGGATGCATCATGCCCAACTCAGGTTGGATGTGAAGGACAGTATCTCTTAACAGATTGTATGATAACAGCTTATAGTCCTAGGAAAGAAATATATCTGCACGTAGTCAATAAAATAGTTTCTCTTCATGTCTCACTGGCAAGTTCAGATTCTCTTTGTATAAAGTTTGTCTCTTCCTCAGTTTACCAAAGTACTTCCTTTGCTAGCAAGCGCTTGTGTAAATAAAAGTTTTTGTGTATTAACTCAATGTCAACATGGACTTTAAAAAAGGCTTAAATATTATGTCTAGACTAGTATCATTCAAATACAACATACCAGAAAAGAAAATGAGTCAGGAGAACAAGAACAAAAAAAAAAACTAAAAACAAATCACACAACAAAACTTAATCACAAGACTTATTCTGTCTGGGGAACAAGAAGGTTTTGATTCCGATCTTGTCTTCTTTCCAACAGATTGGATCAAAATGACACATAAATCAATGAAGTAAAAGCAGAAATCTGGGAGAGAAGAAGCAGCATCCCCGCAACTGTTGGTAATAGCCAAGAGTTAAAAATAAATTAAAAAACAGAAAAAGCCTTTAAAAACACTGGTAAAAAAAGATGCAGTGCCTGAAAAGACAAATGCCATGCAGGATATCTTTAAGAGACAAGAGCACAGAGCATATACTTTATTACACTGCATTAAATCACTTTCAGAAGGCAAAAAAGTTGTAACAGATTTTGGTTCTGGTTAGAAAATCTGCTCACCCTTAGGCTCTATCTATAGACAACAGAGCCAGCTCCTGATTCACATTCTCTTGGAGCCTCTCCCTCTTCATTGACAATAGGAGATGGTTTAAGAAACCAATCTGCATAGGCTGACAATAACTGTTGATGCCCACATTACAAATAAGATATTCACAATAATTTGCAGGCATGTGTTTCCTCAAAAAAAGTATTAATTTCTACTATCGCTGAGAAGCTAAGCCTAAGAAATACACTATGAATAAGCTGTTGATAATGAGACTGCTGCTATACACAGACTTGAGCTACAATTAATTTAAAAAAAAAAAAAAAAAAAAGAGAGAGAGACAAGTCACATTTGAATTCAAGGTCAACAGCAGATTTCCAAAGGCAGCATAATGGCTGAGCTTTCAAAACATCTAAAGGAGGGAGGTTCTCAGCTCACTAGCCTTCAACTATTTTGAAAAATCACATTATGTTTACACCTAGATACTAGCCTGGCTGCAGTTTCAGAGCACAGCAGAAATTCTAATAGCATCTGCTGCCTGTTAAGGCTTTCGTATTCACTCTCTAGGCTTACTGCTTTTCTAAACAGAAACATCACTTCAAAAATACTCCCAGTATGCATCAGAAGATGCAGTCCTCCCACCATCTGGGTTATCCCACACGCACAACCACCACGAGAACAAGGCCTACAAAACCAGCATGCAGATACACCCACCTACATCAAAAGGATTCAAACTGAAAACAGGAAAACAGATGAGGTATGTCAGAGACTGAAAGCAACAGGAGACCAATTTTTGTCATGAACAGAACTACCTGAAGGTTAACTTTAAAAATTGTTTGAAAATACATTAAAAAACAGAAAAAACGTTGAATTCCATGAGACTTGCACATGATAAGGTCTGAGAAATAGCCTGCCCGCACTTACCAGCCAGTGAGAGGTGGTAAGATGCCACACAGGTTCTGCTTGGTATTTCATTAGTCAAATGAGTTGTACTCAAGGGCTCATCACCGACATCAAACAGACAGAATGGAAGTGATCCTCATGCCAGTCCACTTGAGTATTTCAGTTTAAACTTATAACTTAAATAAGAAGCATAGTGAAGAAAATTCTAGTGTACCTGAAAGCTATTATCTGTTACATAACAGATACAGAACATTTGGGTTATATATAAGCTCTGAGTCTATCAGTTCCGTGATGCCAGAGGAAGCAACTATAAGCGTACAGATAATGGAGCAGAATTGCAGACTTATATATTGGAATATATAGAAAAATAGTTAAAACACCACTCACTCTGGGGTGCAGAATTTACTGCAGTAATTGCAAAAGACACTTAGAACTCAAGAGTTGTCATCTGAATCTCAATACCAGGTACTCAGGTGAACACCTATACACATATGCTATTTTCAGTGGGAAATAAATACAACTGGGTAAAAAATTCTAGGAGAAAACCATCAAGAACAGTTATTGTGAATTCATGGATTACAAACAGAGATGCAGTGACTTTTTACTCACCAACCAACTCTGCAATAGCGTGTCATACCTGAATTTGGCAAGGGCTTTAGAAACCAGTTAGCTGTTGACCTTTTATAAAGCAAACACTTCTTTACTTAACTGTAACTTTAGATAAACCTGATGTGCACCAGACAAATATCCCAGAAACCTCAACTGCATGTATAAAATCGTAAATATTGTTTGGTTTTTTTCCTGGACTCTCTAAACTTAGAATTTAAGCCTAGAGACAAAGGTGATCACTGTTAATTAACAAAAAAGCTGTATGTAAAAACACACAGAAGAGGCAGGCTTTTTACAAAATCAAAATGCATTTATTTTGCAAAGAACAGTTCTGCCATAGTTTAGTGGTTCAGTTAGAGTATAGAGAGTTATAGAGTAACTCCATTTATTTTATTTTACTCAATCTTTCTATAACTATCTATCTATATTACTCTATATTTCAATTAGAACTGTGGTTTACTTCAGTTGAATAGAAGTCTATTTTAGCATGGAAATAATATCTTTTAAAAATATATGGATCTTGTCAGTTCTTTGACATTTATTCACATTTCTGAATGAATTGTCAAATACAGACTGCCTTAACCTACTTGCTTCATCCTTCAGATTTTTTGTCTTTAGGTTCTGTCAGCCTTCAGTTTCTGTCAGCCTTCAAATATTATTCTTATTCCTTAATCACACGTCCTGGCACAAGTCTCATTCCCTTCAGTATTCCTCAATGTCCTCCGGGAAATTTGCCAGTTTTGTCATCTGCCCCCATTCTCCTTTGGGAACACTAAGGGAATTAATTTCATTCTTTCCCCAAGCAATGCCTGTCTCTGCTGTTAACAGTTACCCTTGGCATCTCTCAGCCATTCAATGCACAAAGGTATATGTCTCCTTAAGTGATCCTACAGTACTTAGAGATTTAACAACTGCTCTGTTGAGAAACACCACTTTCATGCTCTGCATTTGCTTGTTTTAGCATTTTGCAAAAGAATTTAGCTAAAAGATGGAGTGTCATTATCTCAATTTTGCATGTTGCACTTTGTTAGTTTCAACAACTGTTTAGTTTGTACCTTTATAGGTATGGGCATGACTATGTCTCTGTGTGTCAATACTCACTATTTAGACGTGGATGTTTTGATCAACTATACATATGCTATTTCTTCTATTATTTTTTTCCACTATTGCTCTGTCCCACATCTTACCTGAATTCTTCCAGAATGAGCTCTTGTGAAGCGTCTCATGTTTCCTCAAACACAGAAAAAAATCCACTTCCAGTATCTTTTTCCTGCATGTTAATTTCCTAATAAACAGTATTTCTCTCTCTGAAGACAGACCTTTTCAATTCATTTACTCTAAATTCCTTGCTCAGTCTTGCATTGGAAAATAAGTGGAAACTTTACCTGTGACCCACCCTGAGAAGAATATTATCTGAGTTATGCATCACAGTTCCTTACTGTAATGAATACTGGAAGTCATACCACAACTTTTCAATAAAAATACAGTCAACTTTATCAGATCCTCTTCCTCCCTTTTTTTTTTTTTAACATTAATGTTTACCTGACATCTGGGCAGACTCAAGAAACTTGCACTGTAACCAGTTGCTAGATGAGACAGCACTTGTTGTGGTTACCTCTCCTACTTCCTCAGTTAAATACCTTCTGCTTCTTGAGTTATAAACTCACCATAGCAAAGGCTACATCACTTACCTGTTAGTTGCAAAACAAGCTAAAACCTTTTATAAATTGTCCTTGGATTTGTTTACCCTGGAAGTCCTACATTTTCTCAAAGAAACAGTGAAAGTTAACTAAAAGATACAGATTCAGAACATTTCTCAAGATCAGTACGCAACATGAAAGAACACTACTGAAAATAAACATTAGATATAAACATCTCTATAGCATCTCTATATCCAAACAAAGTGTCTGAAGGAGGACCTAGGAAGATGAGCAGTTGTTCAATTTGAACTGAATAGATTTACCGACCCTGATTTCAGTGTTACCATTATCACTAATGAGAGCCAACAGAAACATAGATTTCTCAGGCTTGGAAAAAGCCAGCAAAGCAGGCTTCCAAACACCTTCTGTGAGAAGAATCCCACTGCTGCCACATCCTGAAGCTACTGTACTAATGTGGGGCTTTGGGTCGGCACCATCGTGCTGTGCAGTGCAACCAGCCCACCTGCCTGACAGAAAGGGGCTTCTCTCTTACGAGAAATCAGGAAAAGCATTAAAGAGAAGCACATCAGAAAAGAGAAAAGGGAAGAGGAGAGAGAGGGGTCAGGAGAAGATGAAGGTTCACCCAGGAAAAGGTAAGAGCACAGCATCTAGCAAAGGAGGGAAAACTCTGGAAACATCTGATTCCCTCTCCAGGGCAAATACGTGGTGCCAGGTAGGATAACAAACCACCCGCTGGTGGAACACCAACGCCATGAACTCCTCAGGGGAAAGCTAGTACCTCACAGGCCATGTCTTTAACTCAGGCCTCAAGGTACAAACACAAACCCAGCACGACATAACGCAGATTAATAACTAAACGACCCGAAGTCCCGAGCAGAAGAAGGAGACAGGCAACATCTGCCCAGGGTCCGCACCAGAGGCCGGGAGGCGATCACAGGAGGGAGGACGCAGAGGCAGAGCCGAGGGAAGCGCTGCCCTAGCTGCCAGAGAGCGATGCCACCACCCAGGAGAAGCTCGGGGAAGCCGCTGCGCCTTGGAACGGGCGCAGGGCGAACCACGCATCAGCGGCAAAGCCACCCCCCC
>NW_010320037.1:0-5895 GCF_000700745.2 Antrostomus carolinensis
CTTCCAATCCCCAACATTCTGTGATTCTATTATTTGATTGCCCACCATGAACTGCCTAAGCTGTCAGAAAACAATCTACAATTAAACTGAATGTCTTTAATTTTTCTCTCTCGTGTTTTAGTTTGGCTCACACAACTGCCCTGTAAATCAGTCCTGCCTCTTCCACAACATCTTTCATCCCGTTAGCCGCTGTCAAGCAAGTTTGACAGGTAAATGGAGATCTCCAATAGCAAAGTTAGTTCCTGCCGGTTTTGTGGAAGTCAGTGGTAAGATTACAGAGACCTGGTTGAGCACTTCTTCCCCCCGCAGCTTGCACTAAATAGTGATCTGCTCCATGGTCTGCCAGGCGTCTAGTGAGGGTGTGTATGGCTCAGGATTGCAATTGGAGGATGTGACAGGAGGCTTGAGGGATGTAGGAGGACAAGGACCAAAGGTGTTGTGGAAGAAGGGAAGCTGGGACTTGGGACATTGTTTGTGGAGGTGCGTGGCTCAGCCTGTGGGAAATCAGCCTTTGTTGGGCCTGCTGGCTGCAGAACACTTTTCTTCCCGTGGTTATCTGGGTGATACAAACCTACTGCTCTTTGGGTTTTGGGGGTTTGTTTGTTTGTTTTCCTAAAATAAAGAATCTTCATATTTATATTTGCTCTCTGCGGCAGGTTTTGATTCATTGCAGTGATGATGAGTGAGTCCCCTTGATTGTATCAGAATAACCAAGATGACATTTGGCTTTGGTTTTCCCAAGGTTTTAATTTTAGAAGAGTGGCCTCTTTCAAGCTGATTTCTCTCTTTCATACATGCAGTATTACTCCATTATTGCTATCACAGGTGCCAAGGATGAGCCCAAGGATGTTTAATCCTTTTTGCTTAGAAGCCAACAAAGAGAAACCTGTTTTAAGGAAATTAAGACAATACAATTTTCTTTCACTTCTTCATGCTGCTCACAATAAAATGTAAAGCCTTCAGGATAGATTTTAACACAGGGAAATAAATAAATACTTGCAACACAAAAGGCAACTTTTATTACTGAGCTATGCTACTGACTACAATTAGGCTGCTCTTTGTGTAAGTTTAAAGAAATCATACCAGTATGGGTAGAAATAAGACTTAGCCCAAAGAGTTGTTTTCTGCTTCACTGAGATTTTATTTTCAATCTTATATCCCTTAAATTTATCTTGAGAAGCACCTGAATAGGTTATGTCGGCCAGTATGCAAAGTAATGTGCCTCCTCTCTTGTGGTATCTATGTAGCCCTAGTCCAAAAATAGTAAAGGTGATGAGCCAGGCTAGATGTACTGGGAGGCAGATGAGATGCTCTTGGCTTGCTTTGCCATCAGTCTAGATTTTGCCCTTTTCCTGGCAGTTTCCATTGTCAGCGGAGCAAAAACAATAATTCAGCTAACCAAGCATAGATGTCTGCATTAGGGGTAGCTGACTGGCTCTCTGGACTCCATTGGTTGTGTTTATTAGATTTCTACCGACTAGAATGAGACCTTTAACACCTGTCTCACAGTTACCCAAACATATGTGTCTCAGTATCGAATGGAGTCTACCCTAGAACCTCGACTCATTTCTCCACATGTAGGAGTGCAGCTGAATTTGAGTATTTTCTGAGTTGCTGTAGAGTATCTGTGACATCTGTATGGGACCAGTCTGCTGAAAAGCCTTGTTCTCCTGGTCTGGGGTTAGGAGGCCAGATGGATTCCTAAACTGACACTAGATGCCCATGTTCAGGGTCATGAATCCTGTCCTGCGTGTCTACATGTACACTGGGTATCTAGGTTCCCAAAACACTGCATGGAGTCCTTGTAATGGGACTTAGTGGCCTGACCTTTTCAAAACATCTTCTCCCTCTACCCCTCTGTTATCCAGAACTGAAAGATGTAGAGGGGTAGCTCAGGTGTGTATGTTTTCATGCTCAGGGATGCAGCAGAGCAATCTGGAAACAAACAATTGTTTGGCATGCCATAATAGTGGCTCTTACTGTCCGACACAGCCCGGGTGTGGGAGCAGAAGGCAGTCAGGTAGTTGGATGCAGAGAGAAGGGAGGAAGCAGAGAACGTGCTTATGAACCATAAGTAATGCAACATACACATGCTCCCATATTTTAAGAACTTTGGGGCTTGGGGCATAGTTTTGATCAGTCTGACATTTCATTTGAAGTAAAAATATGGATGTTTACTTGAAATGTGAATGCTGTGTGTTACAGGAATGTGTCTGCTTGGTTAAGACTTTGCTCTCTAGACTTTGGGACAGTGAAGTAGTGAGGAATGTGAAAACCCTTTTATGCATTGACTATGAGATCTAGCACATATTGCATGGACTGTAGCTTGAGCAGCGCTACAGCCTGCTACTCATGTCCCTTAACTGTGAAGAGAACTGCTCACCTCTGCAGTCTGTCACCTGCATGGACAAGAAAATCAATGATGTGCTTTCTGGTTAGCTAATACGAAATACAGTTTGTTGGCATTTCCTCTGAAAGAAATACGGACTTTGATTATTCTGTTACTAAGATGCAATGTTTGAAACAATCATATACAGAAAACAAATTTACTTTTCTCAGGTCACTGTACCAGACAGATGCAGCCTTCTTACACCAAGATGTTATACCTTGGCACTTGTAGCCTTCAGTTCCATGAAGAAATGCGATCAATGGCTGCATGAGATGCAACGCATGCAAAAGAGAAAATAGCTAAAAGGAATGTAAGTATGTATGCTTCAACCTTGGTTTCCCTGGAAAGCAGTTTTGTAGCATCTTTGGAATAGGTTTTTGTTACCTTTTTTTTCCCCCCTCCACATGTTTATTGTTGTCATTATCGTTACCCTCTGAAGGTTGCCTTTTAACTCCTAGCATTGCTGTTGCTCTGGAGCTTACAGATTTTCAAAGATATGATGATAACAGTATATGCAGATTCTATTTTCTTGTACGGTTTTGTTGTTCTGCTGAAATGGATGAGAATTTAATTTCAGAGGATGAAAACAATATTTTTGACTAATCATCAACTCTACTGAGATGACTTTTTTCATTTATTTGTTTATTTATCTTCCAAAATAAAAAACTGCTTTAATCACTTTGCAGTCCTTACACTGAACCTTGTGTACTGAACCATGCATCAGCATGTGTGTCAGAGAAGCACTTCACTGTTTCATGGAAACTTTTTAGCAAAAAAACCCCAAAAGAACATTTTCCCACAACAAGTAGACAAAAACTCATGTGTTATCTAAATATTAGGTAGATCGCAACAACTGTTCTTGCAGGTGCATTTGGCATTTTGCATAATGGCATTTGCATCTTGACAGATTTGTGCTCATGATGTGAATCCCCTCTTCATTTTGCATCCCTAGACACTTGGGTTGTGCAGAAGTGAGAATTGAGCATGCTTTTTCTTCTGACTAACTATTGATTTCTTCAGGGAGGCCCTATGCACTCCCAGTTTAAGATAGCACTGGCTACTGCACAAGTTTCTAACCTGAGTTTACAAACTGGTTTTAGTTTCCTTCTTTTGGTGCCAACTTGTAGATTTAAATATGCTCTGATGTGACAAATAGTTATGTACATCTCTGCATCTTATAAATAAATAAATATTGTGGTCACTGGTGCTCAGTGACAGGACCAGAGGCAGTGGGCACAACCTGAAACACAGGAGGGTCCGTCTGAACATCAGGGAACACTTTTCCACTATAAGGGTAACTGAGCACTGGCACAGGTTGCCCAGGGAGGTTGTGGAGTCTCCATCCCTGGAGATATTCCACAGATGAATCATCATGGTCCTGACCAACCAGCTCTCCGTGGCCCTGCTTGGGCAGGGCGTTGGACCAGATGACCTCTAGAGGTGCCTGCCAACCCCAACAGTTCTGTGATTCTGTGAAGTACTATGTTCAGTCAAAGATGCTAATTCTCACTGGGGATAAATAAGATCACATCTTCCTTGTACAACAGTCAAAGATGCTTTTGACCCAGGAGAAACTGTTCAGCTTGACTATGTGTACCAAGGAATTTAACTGTGAGAGCAGAACCTGTTGGTCCTCAGTACATGGGTGGGGAAGGAAGCCCAGTGAATCTGAAGAACTCTTTACAATTGACTGTGATATATCAAACAATATATAGAATTTTCGTTAGGAGAAGCCTAATGAAATATGAATTAAATCTGCCAGTAAAGATGACGTAAGTTAAAGAGATGGCTGGAGTGATGCTGCATGATGTTTATAAATAAAGAGTGTTAGTGAAAGACTATTTCATTGTAAACAAATGTCTTCAGCTCCAATTCGCACGCCTTGCTTGTGCTACTACATGGAAATAAAAATCATGATACTTTTAGCAGATGTAAGTAGTCTATAAGAATAGAAATACCCTATTAAAAGAGGAGTTCCTTGGCACACCTTTAGCCAGATGAAGATTAATTTGTTGAAAGTGCAAGACTTTGATTTAAAAGCTGCTCTCCTGCCCTCTAGTGTTACTGTACAAGTCTGGAATCAGGTGCTGGGTTTGTGTATGTGTGAGTTTCTGCTGTCTTTTGGAGAGCTGAAAACTTACAAATTGATCCTTACACTAAGGGAAAATGACACTGGGAGATTAAGAGGTGTTTTGAGCTTTTAACAGTTACTCGCAGAGTTAAAACACTTTTATTTTTCATAACCATTATTTCTTTTTCTTTGTTTTTTTTTTTCCTTTTTTTTCCTTTGTCCTTTCTTTTCCCTTTTTTCTTTCTTTTTTTTTTTTTTTTTTTTTTTTTTTTTCTTTTTTTTTCCTTTTTCCTTTTTTTCCCCTTTTTTTTTTTTTTTTTTTTTTTTTTTTTTTTTTTTTAAAGCAGGATGGAATTTGTAGCTTATTTTCTACTCTAGGTCTAATAAATATGTGAAGAAATGTATTAGGTAGTGATTTTTTTTAAAGAGTTTCATATCATTAACTCTTCTATTGATCGAAATTTCTATATAAGTACCAAAGTAAAAAACAGTAGAATAGGTCTTGTTTTGATATTTTTCTTTAAAAAAAAAAAAGTTTTTTCATTCTGTTACTTATTTATTTAGGCTTTGCTGATGTAAATACCTGGTTAAATTCAAGTCAAGCCACATGCTTCACATGTGTTTATGGCTACATGGTTTATTTTGGGTTTGCAGAGCTTTTTGTAGTGATTGGACACCTGTGCCCATTCTGTCTTTACTGTTTCTCTTGGATCACAAAAATGTCATAAAGTTCACTGTCTTATTTAGCTTCATTTTTTCTAAGTACATTTACTTATGCAGCTGTTATGCCCAGGATCTGGAGTTTCTTTTCCACTTTTTTCCAGATTCCCCTCTCCTTGCCTTTTATTCTCCCACTCCAGCCTTCAGATATGGTTCAGTCTCTCCCTTTTTGGCAGTCCTACATGCCTCTCATCAGAAATAGCTAGCCAGCATTTAATATCCTTTGAAATCCCCAAATGTAGACCCTGACTATTACCAAAACAGATATTATGCCTTGGCATTTGGTACTATGTAAATAATGTAAACATATGAATAATAGACCAAATATTAATCATACTTGTATCAATAGGCTCGACTGCAAAAAGAAGATAATTCCTTAGTGAGATGTTGTTAAAATAAAAAGTTGTCAACAAATGTCATCCATATCTCCACAATAAGTTTGCCAATGGAAGTTTTTGTGGATATTTTTTTCTTTATTTTTATTTTTGATAAACTATGAAATAATCCTCCAATCCTCAGCCAGATATTGGAAACTTTACAATACAAAGGCTGAAGAGAAACGGCTGACCCATACACAGCAACATAGTGTTGCTCTCTTGGCTGGATTTTTGTGGACCCTTGTGAGTTTGAGCACTGATACCATCCTGCAGTATAA
Organism: Antrostomus carolinensis; assembly: GCF_000700745.2. Taxonomy (NCBI): domain Eukaryota; kingdom Metazoa; phylum Chordata; class Aves; order Caprimulgiformes; family Caprimulgidae; genus Antrostomus; species Antrostomus carolinensis. Next base: position 5,836 of record NW_010320037.1, read on the forward strand.
AGGCAAGTTTCTTTTAGTCCGGTTAATTGATATTCATAGAATCATAGAATAGTTTGGGTT
>NW_010320038.1:0-6810 GCF_000700745.2 Antrostomus carolinensis
CCCAGAGGGGTGCCGGGTCCCTGCGCACGAACGGAGCGAGGGGTCGGTGTTCCCGCGCTGGTGGGTCCTGTTCCACCGCCGTGCCCCGCGGGACGTTTGTTCTCGCGTGGGTGGCGAGGGCAGAGGCAGCACGGAGGGACAGAGCCCGGGAGACCACCTCGGCGGGACCGGGTTAACTCTAACGGGGCTGGGGAGCCAGCCCGCCGAGTGTGGGGCTCTGGTCTGGAGAGAGCCGGGGAGCTGTGGCGCTTCTTTTCGCTTCCAGTGCCCTCTCGCATCGCCTCTCCAGCCGGCTGTAATGTTTGCACGCGTGTTGGAAAGAGTAGAGGAGCCACCTGGACTCCGGCGGAAGACGTGAGGATCCCAAGACAGATTTAGCTGAAGAGCTAAGGGAGCTGCTTCAGCAGTTCACTTGGTGGGAAAATCAGTTGTACTGCTCTTGGCTTGGTACCAAGCGTTTGCTTTACTAAGGAGCAGCGGGTCACCGCAATCAAAGAGAAGCGGCTGTATATGAGAGAGCCTTCCCATGTTTACTTCAGTTTTATCACTCAAACGTACTTTGAATTTTAGTAGTCAGGCTAATTGAAGCCGGATGCACAGTATTACTGCATGCACTATGTCAGTAGTAGTGTTGTCTACACCCTTGTTTTATTGTAGCACTGACTTTGGGGAATAGGTTTTCTTTAATTTTTATTCTGAGTAGTCAGTCTTTGACTTCAGACAGATACTGAATAATATGGTAAAAACCACCTAGTGTGAACAAAACTTGTGGAAGATAAAGGATGAAACTGTTGTAGTCTGATTTCTGATGATGCAGAGTAAGATGAAGTGAGGTTGATTTGCCTTTGAGACTTGATAATGTTTTGATTATTTGTGATTAATGTATAGTCACTAGATGAAAGTATTCCATATAGTGAAAGGGTAAGTTAACAGAGCAAAAGTAGGAGTATTTTATGTTTAAGGTGAGATTTGAGAAAATTGTGTATGTTTAGGAATGTCAAAATTTAACTTTCATTTTGGTGATCAGGTTGCACAGGTGACATGGTGGAAATCTGTTACCAGGTCAGAGAGTGAGAGTAAGATTTATGGCTTTGACCATTCATTCCCCTCTTGCTTTAAGATTAGTTATTTAAAGGAAAACTGCAAGACATTTAAGCAATTATGATTACTTTATCAGCTTACCTAAGAATATAGTCGAGCACCTTTGAAAGTTGGGTACAGTCTGTACACTGTTAAGAGTGACTGGACTGTCAGGGAACTACCGTCTTGCTTCTGGGGTGGAACCACTTACCTCTGAGAGTGTGGAGGAGTGGGGAGCAGGGCTCCTTGGGGAGGGGGGATAGGGTGGGTCTTGCTGAGCCTCAGTGGGGCACGGAGGCTGTCCTGCGCCTAAAAGTACCTAGAATGTGTTCTCCTCCCATAGGCAGAAATAAGGGAGTCCCGCCTGGCTTGGCTTTCTCCTGCTCCCTTCAGGGTGCTGAACTCCCCCAGCCAGCTCGCTCAGCGCAGTCACTGCCGTTCCTGGTGCTGGGGAGGAGAGGTGCCTTCTGTCCTCTCCTACCCGAACAGTGTGTTTGTGCTGTGGCTGCCAGGATTTGCTCCAAAGACCTCAGGACCAAGCACTGCCATTTCTCTTTAAGCAAGTGACTTTTAACATATACTGTAGCTCTTTAAGGAGCGTGTGACCCCTTATTATTGGTGACCCTGTAAACCATTGTGTAATCTGTTGACTGTAACGTAGCATGCCAATTTATTCTTGGTTGGGAAGTCTTGCCAAAGACTTGATGGAATAGCATGATTTTATCCACTTTATTGTTTTCATTGTGTTTCATAAACATCTAAGACCCTCTGGGAAGAAACACTGGGGCCGCTGGGCCTCCTTTCTTTAATTGCTGGTTAAATAAATGTTGCCAGTTTAAAAAAAAATAAAGTGGTATGCAGGATGTCAGAATGCCTGGAACTGCTAAGCACACATGTTTAGGAAGCAGGACTATTTTTAGTGTAGGGGCATTTAAAGAAATGATACTAGCCCCTTGTGAAGAGGTCACTGTGAAGTGAGCTGAAGAGCCTGCTTTTAACTGGAGAGCAAAACCAAGTTTCCCACAGTTAAGTAAAGCTGAAGAACCAGACTTGTACTTTTCCCACTTAACTGAAGAGGGAGATTTGTTAGTTTACAGTAGTGGGAGTGAGGAGGCCCAAATTCTTATTGTATTAAAAAAATACAACATCCTGGTCTTGGTGAGATGCTTGGCTTTCTGATTCCCTCCAGTGAGTGTCTGCAATGGAGATGTAGTATTGAAAGGCATTTAACACTTTCTGAGAAGGGCTGGGAACTGGCAGCTGAGAACACTGTGTATCCCTCAGGATCTGCATTTGTGGGAGGTCACAGCTCTCTTCAATGGATCCCTGGCTGCAATCCTTATCTATAGCAAAAAGAACTGCGGTAAAACTTAAAAAATGGCTGTTGAGGACTCAAGGCGATTTGGGATCCTAAATCAATTCTGAATATGGGACTGAGGTTGTTAAATAAATTACTTTGTGTCTAGAGAAAACTTTCCTCAACTCATCTGAGAAAGATGGGGACAGGCTTTTTAGTAGGGCTTGTAGCAATAGGACAGGGGGTAATGGTTTTAAACTAAAAGAAGGGAGATTTAGACTAGATATAAGGAAGACATTTTTTTTAATGAGGGTGGTGAAACACTGGCACAGGTTGCCCAGAGAGGCAGATCTTGCTGCTTGGATGTGCGGAAGTACAGTTCGAGGGCTGATTTGAACAATGGGGATATTTACTCATGGAGATTCAGATTTAAGTCCTCTTTTCGTACATATAGGCTTTGAACAGCTGTCAGATTCTGTTAGAAACTTTTTATTGACTAGGGACTGAGCCTGAAAGTTTGGGGTTTTTTTTTCTGCATTAACAATTAAACTTTCTGAAGTCCACCTTACCACAAACTGTAGTGATAGGGATCAGCTGGCATGTTAACACTTCATGGCCAAACCACCCTCTTGCTTCGGTGTGCCTTTCTGTTTGCGTCTGTTGCTGCCAACCACTGTTTGAAATTAGACATGGTATAGTTGCAGAGAACGAGTCTGTAGATAGAGGTGATTGAGTTGCAGTGAGTTGCAGTAAGAGTTCCTACTCATCAGTTGAGGGCTGTAACTTCAACTGCTAAGTATTCCTAGCCAGCCTAGTTTGGAAGAAGACTGCGTTAGCTTAATCCACAGTGAATGTTTACAGGAACCTGACTTTGTTCTCTGTCTGGAGCATATACCCATATAGTTAGAAGTGTTCAGGTAAATGAATGCTATAATTCATATAGATGTTACTTCTGATGCGTTCTGCTGTAAGCTTCTGACCTTGGAGATGCGTTTGTTAGGTTGAGGAACATAAGAAATGAGTAGGGGTTAATTTTTGATGCCACCTTTTACCATTCTTTGAAGATGTTTGAGCTGTGTCTGTCTGCTGTCAGCTGCTGCAGCGTAGCTGAGACTTCAGTAAATTTGTGCAAATGGAGAGGTCCTTAAGGACACACTGAAAGCACAGGGACTATTTGTCAGAAATGCACCCCGTGTGTGTTCACACACACAGGAAGGAGATGTTATTTCAGTTTAAGTATATCTGACTCCTAATTTCTCTACATTTTAAATGTAGATGTAAAAATGCTTGATGTACCAACATTTAGTGTTAGCACTGGTGCCAACACAGGAAACCAGGTCTTTGAGTTGAAACATTTAACATTATTCCTTAACTCCCATGTTATTGAAAACACTAGTTATGTAAAGTTTTTATGCTATTAATCAGTTCATCATTTTGATGGGGTCGTCACACTGAATTAATGGTTTGCATTTTTTCCCCTTAAGAAAAAGATCAGTTGTGTTCATGGGCCATCCAGTCACAGTCCCAGAGGACAGATGCTAGCTGACTGGCATTGTGCAAAGCGCCCTGCTCAGCCTGCTGTTCCGAGTGTTAGGGCAGAGACCAAGCTACTGTAGCAGATCTGCCCCGGAAGATCTCGCAACCCTTCTTCAGCGAGGAGCAGATGTTCCAGACGTGGACTCTGTTCATTGTTCTGTGAAGTCCTTCAAGTCTGGAGATGGATCTGTCTCTTGACATTTTTGCTTTCAACATTGTTACTTCTTTGAGGGAGTGCAAATAGTTTTTGCAAGACAGGGTGGAATGAATGAGAAGCTCTGATGATTTTGATCCTTTGTCCTGATGGAAACCCTTATCACTCAAGGTCACTGGAAAAGGAAATGTATTTGGCCTGAAGTCATGTTGCTTTCTGTGTGAGCACAGTGTGCTAAAGAAAAATGGGGCATATTGACTCACTGTGTGTGAAAGTGCTTCTCGTTTGTGCTACAGGATTATAAAGATTGGAGTTTCCAGTTTGCCTCTTCTCTTAGTATCAGTTCTAGGTTCACAAGATCCTGTTAGCCAGTGTTGTTCAAATTCAAATTTACTGGGAATATTGTTTCAAAGATATGGCAGATCAGTAAAGTGCAAAAGCTTACCAAATCTCCTGTGTGATGGCAGGCTCTGATTATTTCCACTGTCAAGTTACAAGTTTAGCAGCAGTTCCCCCACACAGCTGTTTTACCATGTGCTATATCCCTGCTATATTGTTAACTTTAGTCTTTGAGCAGAACATCCCGTGCCACTCAAACTGTGTAAGAAAGGTCTGACTTGAGAGAGAGGTGAGATTAGAGTAGGAAAGGACAGAAAGGGATCAGAAAAAAGAGGCCTAAAGTAATCTGAACCTCCCTATAGACCTTATGTAAATATTGCTTAATCTCCAAAATTGTTAAAACAACGTTTGGTACTTGTTGATACAATTCCTGCACCTTTAGGTTTGTATGCATATTTCTCTGTTAGTATTTTGTGGATGTATCCATCACCATTTCCCCTATGGAAATGAATAAATATCCTGAATTATTTAATTGTAATGCAAGGAAAGCCAGGGACAAGCACTAGGAGCTCATGCTGTCTCCTCAGCATCTGCCCTGTCTGAAAGCCCATGTGACACTCATGGGTACTCCTGAGCCTTAATGGCACAACCTTGATTGTCTGTTTTTGTATTATCAGCCCTCAGGGTATCTTCCAAGCCTCCCTTCCCACTTTCACAGGTGTTGTACTTCAGCTCTGCCCTCCTCAGTGCCAGGGATTGGTGCTGAGGGGTTTCTTGCTGATTGGCTCAGTGCTTTATTAACCTCTGAACCAACACCTTGAGCAGGACTTTCTGAGGCTTTTGCTGCTATAGTTGCAGAGCAGCCAGCAGAGGAATTGGTCTTCAGATATGTCCTTGGGCCTGGGAAGTCAGGGAGGATATTGCTGGGTGGCAGAGCTACCTTCTCATCCAGTGCTAAGGTGAGCTGGGGGTAATCTTCACTGGCCTGCCCTACTTTTGCTGTAGCTATGTCACTTGGATAATGCAGGTAACTCCCTAGAAAAAATAAAGTTAAGAGAGGCAGGGGCTCTCAGTGTTCCGCTGTTTTACATGGAAGTAAAGCTTCATCTAAATCCCTGTGCTTCAGGGAAACTTGCCTCTTAGCTCCCAGGAAAACATTTGATGTTCTTCTCTCCTTGGCTTTTCTTAGTGTGTTTCTTTTCTTCTTTATCTGCTCAGTCTTTGTGCCTCCATCTCAAAGCACTCCAAATCCCGCAGCTGGGCTGGCCATGCTGTATGTGTCATACCCTCTAGTTGTGCTGCCACTGTGTCCAGGCTGTAGATGGATGTGAGACCTAGATTTTGTGGGTAACGCTTTAAGTGTGGCCTGGGGTTCATTAGGCTCTATGAAGGGGATAAATTGTGACAGAGAGTTTCTTCATTTGCCTGTGAGCATCGGGGCTTCTTGTCTGTCATAGACATTCCCTGATGGCAGCTATTTGAGCCACAAGAAGTCAGCTGGTGACAGATTCCTCTGCTTGGCCATTTTTTCTGGTGTTCAGATTTGTATTCAGTGGAACACCAAGAGAGATGTCAGGTTGTGCTTTGCACCTTGAAGTCAGTATCACGTAAGATTTGATTGAGATTCAGCTTTAATTCTGGCTTTGTTTGCCACTGAGTTCTCTCCCTGCAAGGCAGTTATCTCTGAGTCGGAGAAACTAGCAGAGCAGTTGATAAATGTGTGGCTAAGAGGATGTCTCCCAAGTGAAACAGTAAGAAAGCCATGAAGTTTTCAGTGGCAAGCACATGCTTCAAAGAGAGAATAACAGTGAAAGGTAAAAAGTTATGAGAAAAATACTTTTTTTTTTTTAATTCCTCCACCTCCATGAGATTGTGCCTGGGGGCGAACACCCCAGGATACATGGCTGAAGGGAAATGATTGTCTTATCTTTTCAGTTGGGTGGATTGTTGTACAGTGACATTTCTGGCAACAGAGAAACTGAAGAGCATAAAAGCACAGCCTATAAGAAAGATGAGAGAATTTAATTTCTGCCCTGGGTGAAAACAACTTCTCTTTTGAAGATTAATGGTTCAATCCGTTATCATTATTTTTAGTGGAGAACATAATTAAGCACAGAGAATATGAGATGAGCCAGACTGCAGATTTTGGCATGCTAGTGTTGTCCCAGAACTACTGTGGATGGACTGATGTGATAGAAGAAAGAATCTGGTCTGTTCTTAACTTTGGAGAGATAGTAAAGCTTTTTGCCCTGTAGACGTGTATCTGAGCTCCTCGGATGGAGGTATGCTGTGTAAGCAGAAAAATTAAGTTCAGTGGCATATTCATATGAGAAATTAAAATGTAATGAATTTTGAGGGACATGCATATTCACAAGTCCATGGATAACGGATAAAACAGCAGGAA
>NW_010320038.1:6820-36796 GCF_000700745.2 Antrostomus carolinensis
GGAATCCAGCCCTGGATAGCTTAGTGCTTTGTCTTGGACCAAAGCTCCCTTTTCCCTTTTCTGTATCCTTTGCAGCAGAACAGGTTGGCAACCACATCTGCTTGTCCAGCCCAGACACACATGTAGTCAGAAGGTTAACTGGGGTGGAGACCACACAAAGCAGCATGATTTGGACCAGGTGAATTATCTCAGCACACAGGCAGTGTCTACTCAACTTACTCAACTCTTCCTCACCCAGCACTTTGTTTCTGGCTGTGACTTTTCAAATGGTTCCTAAATCCAGCTTGTTTTCCACGCCCCCCTCTCTCTGTCATCCTAGTTAGGCAAAGAGTAAAAGGTGAGTACATGTCAGCTGTTTTGAAATAAAGGTTTTTGTGGAGGCTTAGCATGACCTTAAATGTTGGATAGTCAGTGAGAAGCTTTTTGATCCAAGACTACTGACATAAATGAGATACGTATTGATATATTTTTCATTACACAACAAAGGGACTTAACCTCCATAACTTCTAAAAACTGGATGCAGGAAAAAAAGGAATGCTACACCTGGGGCTAATGGAGATACATTATTTTCACCTCTGGGCTTTATCATGTAGATTTTAAAAACCTGAAGGATGAGGGATTCTGAAGCAAATTAGGATTATTGGTTTCTGGAGTAGGGCAAATGACAATAAAAACCAGGAGCTGAATTCAGACAGTGGCAGAAAGATTATGAGTTATCACAGCAGTGTAGCATCTTTCATTTGTAAATTTAAAAGGACTTAACAAAATGTGAATGAATGACAGGCTGCATAGAACTGGTAGATGAGGGAAGCATTAATACAGATGAGAAGGTTCAGGAAGGTAATTCTGGGAACAGATAAAACCTTTTCTCTCTATTTTCAGTTTAAGAAAACCAGTTATATATTGGGAGACAAATATTTTCTTTCATCTTGAATTGTAAATAAATACCCAGAGCAGTGCTTTTGAGACAATACTGCTGCTGCCATTCAGCGCTTCAAAAGGCTTTTTTTTTTTTCTTCCCCCAACTAGAAAGTGATTTCAAGTGAAGTTACTTAATTTCAAAATTTGTATAATTAGGTGGTGAGACTAGCAGGGTAGTTTAGGCTTTCAATATCATGTTTCTTAACTACTTAATCTCAAATATTTGTAAAGGGACTAATGTATATATAGACATATGATGTTAATTCATTTATTTTATTTAAAATAATGAGTTCTTCTGTATTTACTTATGTTTGATTTTTTTTTTTGAGATGTAGTCATAACCATTATTTCTGGTTACAAAGTGGCAGTTATTTTGTATCTACTATTTCCCTCCATTATAAACCTATGCCAGGAGGCAAAGATACACTCTCGTACATCAATGTGCAGCAGCCCAATACATTTTACTTAGAGTGTATTTAACATAACTATCCAAAAGGTAGTAATTTATCCATATAATTTCACAAATATTCCAAGCAGCATTTCTGTGTGCTGGCTAAATAAGCTCTAAACCCTTTTTGATTGATGTAAACTCAGATTAGCTTTGATACACAAGTTAGCAGAGCAGATGTTTCAGTTATCCCTAAACTTCATTTTGATGGGGGAATGGAGGAGACAAAGACCCTCTCTGCCTTCACAATTTCCTATCTTTATTTATGGATTTTCAGCTCTCTATAAAGCCTTAACCAGGCTAGATTAAAATAGAATAAAAAAATGCTCTGGCTTTTTGTACAACCCTGCTGAGATTTTCTAATTCACTTAGGAGAGTTAGATGCTCATTTTCCATTAAAGTCAGTTTGAACCAGATACAAAAATCCTCAGTGTGGCTTTGGCCTAATTGTTTAATAACAAAACATCCACATGCTCTTCTTAGAGGGAAGTCAGGATCTTCACATTAGGAATGTGATTAAGTATTGCAAAGCAAAAGTCAGCAACTTATTGTTTCAATGTTTTCCTTGTTTCAAAGATGCTTGTACATGTCTGTATATATCTCTACTGAAATACCTCTTTCTTAAAACAATTTTACCCCAAAATATCTGCTTCACTTTTGTTCTCAAACTCATAAAAACCCAGCTTTTCTCTGTAACATCAGTGTTTTTGTACTCTTATTCCTTTGATTTTTACCTACCCTGGGAATAATTGCCCATAAAGAAGGGCACGTTCATCTTTCTCCAGAAGAGAATAATTTACTTTTCAGAAGCAACTACTAAGTACAATGTCTATAGAAAGATGTAAACCCAGGTAAAGAGATTCTAGCTTGCAAATCTCTTGTCCTGTTCCCTGCTTTGTTGTTCACTCCCTGAGAGGTCCTCTAAGTCATCCCATTACCTGGAACCTCAGTTTCTCTGTGCATCTGTAAAGGGCTATATATTCCTGAGATCTGCTGATTAAAGCAGCTAAAGTTACTAGATGTTTGTATTAAACCATTTGTTATGACATGAACCTTTGCAGTTTGTTGCATTTTTTCCATAACCTGGAAAAGATGTGATGGGCTGAAGTTGCACTCTGAAGGCTGATGGCAGCTTTACTGTAAAGTTTCAGTGAGCAGAAGATTGAGTCTGAAAAGTGTGTGTGGCTTGGGGAGCTCTGAACTTAGGAAGGGAGTACCTCATGTTTGTTCTGCACTGACACCTCTAGCCAAGGAAAGAAAAGATGTTGACATTGGAAGGAGCTGCAGCTATGTTCCTTCGCCAAGTATGAGGTGAAGCCCTGAAGGGAAGGAATACCAGTGATGTATGACCCAGCAAAGACTACTCAAGACTACTCCCTCGAAGGAGCTGGACCCTTCAAGACACCTGTAAATTCACCAGCTGCCAGCTGGGCACTCTTCTTAGCAGCTCAAAGCACAAAGGTTTATAGGCTTGTTAAAGCAGGACTGTGCAAGGGCACTGTTGTGTTATTTTTGTGATGCAGCAGAAGTTCTGACTTTCCTTTTTCTCATCGCCTTTCCCATTGTCCACTAGTTGTAGCATGTATCAGCTTACACTTTCATTTAAACCAAGTAATATGAACATGTTTACGGTTGAACATGCTACATAAATACCTTATTTTACTGCTTTATTAAGTGTGTAGAAAATCTGTTTGGCAGCCACCTAATAGGAAATGGCGTGTAGGTCTCCATTGCACATTTACTGGGCTTCAAAGTTTTCAGGTTAAATTGGGTTTTAGATAACACTTTATCTGAAAAACCTTTCAAATAACCTTATTTCTTCCTCAGTCCTTGGATCCTGTAGGATCTGTGCTAGCTTTTTATGTGTGCTGCCTGTTTGAATTGCTAGAGTGACTTCAGTCCCCTGAAGCAAACCTTACTGCAACTTTTCCAAAGCACATTTTTGTACAGTGTAAATGGATTGCACTTGGGTCAATTTTTTTTTAAGCTGTGTGGATAAAATACAGAAGGAGGAGTATAAGCAGGTAACAGGAGCCTTATTTACATCCCCACTGTGCTTTGGTTTCTGCAGTGTCTTTTTACTCATGCTCGGTACCACAGCTGTAGGTTTCCCTCTAGTTGCTGCTGTTGTGGAGGGGATGCAGGCTGGCTAGGGAGCTGCTGTCTTTTCCTGCCCCGGTAATTTTTCTGGTCCTTTTCTGTGTTCGTGTAGACATTTCCGCAGAGCTTGGATCATGAGCTGAGTTGGCTGATCTTTTATGACAGTACTTTATTGTATTTACCAGAAGTTTCTTTCAGTACCTTACTAGATTTGTTGCTACTCTGGAAACTCTCTCATTTTCTCGTAAGCTGATGGTGGGAGATGGTTTAAAAAAGAGGCCAGGCTGGGTGGCTGTTTCTGGCTTGGATCAGGGAAGAAGGAACACTAAAAGGCCAGAAAGCGATTTCAACTCATGTGTCATGAGACTGAATGGAGGTGATTTTAGTATACTTGCCTTTTGTTTTCCTCAGAGCTCTTCTCTGGCCCGAGGGAATCACTCCTGCAAAGTCTCCCTGGTTTAGGCAGTTTGTGACCTGCCCTCTGGCCCCACAGCTGCTCCATCCTGGGGTTGTTTGGGCGCGTATTTACGCTGGGCCAAATGCCAATTGCATATTGGGGACTGTAGCCCCATCTGTGTTTTTGAGCCAGAAAAAGATTCCGAAAATCATGTCTGTCTCTCATATTTTGTAAAGGATGAAGTTCAAAATAGCGGAAATAATAGAAGTTTAGTCCTTGAACTATATAAAATAGTTATCTCAACAAAATGCAAGTGTGTTAAAGTGCATGCAAATGGCATGATGTGGTTTCTGAGGGCAGAGTAGTGAGTAATGGAAAAAATTCCCAACAAGGTGAAAATGAAGTTAGATCTTCCCGTTGGTTTTATTTCCCATTTGGAAACCTGATCCGTTGATTGTTTTCTGTACTATGCTGAGCAGCAACACAGGTGAATTTAAAAGCAGGAACAAACATACATTTTTCCATGGCTGATACTTAACAAGATAAGGGTTATATATCCTCCCCTGGGGCTGAGTGATGCCCAGTTGTTCACCTGGGAGCACAGTTGTAAGAAAACCGACGCCTTTAATGCATTGGTTTTCTGCTCCATTTGTCTAGAAAGCAGCTCCTGGGGGATCACTGCTCTGTGAGGAGCGTGCTCCTGGTTGGAATTTGCAATGACCACCTACAGTGTTCTTCCTTTACTGTCAGGCTGAGTCTCAGTCTTTTCTGCAATGATGTTTGAAAGACTGATTAATAAAAGTAGCCTGCATCTTACTCTCCTGCTTCTCAAAGTATTTCTTCCTCCACTGAATGCAAAAGGGTGAACAATTCCCAGTATGATAGTGTTTTACCCTTGCTTAAAGAAGAATGTAAATTTTTCAGCAGAATGGGAAGCAGTATGGCATCTGCCTTTGAATTAGGACTAGTGGGTTTGGCAAAGCAAGGTCTGTGATGCAAAACTAGTTTTTGCAAGGTCCTTTAAGAGTTTCTGACTAAACAGTTTCTCATGAGCTAAACAGTGCTGGGAAAGGCTTGCTATGTGGGTAGGAGACCTCCCAAGTACATGTTTGGTTCTGTGATTCAGCATATGGCATCTGTCCCCTGAACAGAGAAGACATGTACCAGTGCTCCAGCAAGGAGCTGAGGGCACAGTCCTGTTGGGAAAACATGGTTTTCAAATGAAATGCAGATCAGGTGCTGGACTTAAACTAACTCAGCACTCATGCCTTTCTGCCTGAGGATTTAAACAATCCTCCTAGGCACTCTGAGTTTACAAGATTGTAATAATGATTGCCCTGCAACATTAAAGGGTCATCTAAAGATACCACAAGCTCAGCCCACCAACACTATTAAACAATCATAAACAGTACAGATCAAGCTGGCCAGTAAATCAAACTAGGAAAAAAATCTCCCTTCTATCCTTACCAGCCCCTACAGAGGCAATGTTGCTTTTGATTCCTCCTTGGAAGATTACCAAATTTGGAAACATGGGATATTTCTGACCAATTTGGCATCAAGTACAGGGTGCTATTTAAATTCTGGTTTGGTTAACTGCACTTTTGCCCCCACAAACTCCCCCTCTTACTCTAAATGGATACAATAATATTTTTTCCTTTGTGCCCTGGGTACTTCTGTGGCTTCGTACTGTTAAATGAGTCTCGCGCTTCACTCCAGGGGCAGCTGTATTTCTGCAGCAGATGAAGCAATTTTTGTGAGTGCCCACTTTTTGCTATTTATTTTTCAAAGGTGTTGCAAGGTTATTACTTGTTAAATGCTTTTAAATTCTTCCTTAAGGAATATCATACGACTGGGAACAGTGTTGGAGTCAACGAAGGCATAAAGATGTTTCTTGTATGTGTTTTGAAGTCTTCAGGTCATACTTGTGCAAGTGATAATATTTAGCTCCAACACTGTGCTTTTCATGGCTGTTCTCCACAGTGCTTTGCAAAGCTGATCAGAGCCATTACTAGAGCTAACTGAAAGTTTTTGATTAAATGAAGCATGATTAAAATATGCTATTTTGGTGGTGCGGAACACTTTGTGGAATTAAGTTGCTGCTAGAAAAGCCTCCTAAGAAGCAAAAGTGGGCTAAAGGCCTAACTGCAACAGAAACAAAGCCAGCAGCTGCTTTTTATGGGAAAGTGGACCTATTGGCACAACTGTCTTCTTGTGCAACACAAGGTTTTTTATTTCATTCAAACACTAAATAAAAGCAAAGAATGAAACTGTGAGCACTGTAATGTCCTTGAATGACTCTAGCCAGTATCTCCATTTTATAGATTAAGAAATCAAAGTGGAGGGAAATATTATTTTAAAATGACTTGCATGACTGGAGTTGCCTAGTGTGTCAAAGATGGAGCTGGGGTTTGGAGTCCTCTGGCCACAGAGCTCCCTCTCTGACACTTCACTGTAGTTTCACAAGGTACTCACTTTACCACTTTTGTATAAGCACTACTATTTTCTTCTAGAAATTAAACTTACAGTTCCAAGCAAAGTGAAGTGTGTAGATAAATAATAATGGTGAATTTCTCCTCTTCAAAGAAGAGGGAAGATAAGACTAAAGGTAGATCTAAATGCTTACACTGTACATGAGGAAAAACATTAACTGTTTTGTTGCTGATCTATTGCAACAGTTCCAACTTTCTCAAATTATAATAGGAGTTTGGGAGCAGAGGTGGAACTGGTATGAATTTGCTCAGATTATAAAAAGTTAAATTTTTTTTAAAAATGTTTAAATTTTTGAAAGTAACTGATCCAGCCAAGTAATGCTGTGCTGCCCCACTCTAACTTCTTCTAGATCATTCTGAAAGACAGTGCTTACTATGCATCACTTTGCTGTTTATGAAGTGAAAGCAAGGTACTGCCTTCAAGTCAGAAAAGGCCTTCCTCTAACAAACAGCAGAAATTCAATGCTCCGTTTCTTGTCTTGACATTTTGTTTTATCATTCCAGTTTGCAGAGCAGTCTCCAGAGGTTTCTGAAGTATGCATGAATAAGAGAGAAACTCACTCCTATTTTCTTCTGGGAACATTGGGGATTTCAGCTTGGAGACAGGCCTGACTATTTAAACCCATCTCTCTCATTCCTATTGGCATTGGCAGGAATCTGGTATAGCACCTTCCTACTTCACCTCCTGCTTTTCCTTGCATTTTGTCTGTCTACCTTCCTTCATTGTCGGTGTCATGCTGTTCACTAACAAGTCCGTGGTCTCCTCAGAGGTCTTTTCCATTGGTTGACTTTTATTGTCTTTATTCATATTCCAGTGTTGTCTACAAGCACCAGTTAGTGATTGAAGTCAGTTTTCCTGGTCTTTCTACATGCATAAACTGCATATCTAAGCAAAAACAAAGGTCCCTTTTTGGTTGGAAAAAGGCAGATACAAGAAGTGCACAGGAGGAGGAAAAATACATGTTAGTGTACTAAAAAGTGGTTAAATATGTCACCCTCTAACAATTCTCAAAGGTTTCGAGATGACTGGGCTCTAAGCAGGTTTACACAGAGTTGGTCTTGAAAAATTATGTATGGGAATCTTCATTGCATATGGGAGAGAATTTATGTTTATATCTTGGAATATAAATGAGATGCTAACTTGAATAGCTTTGTAGCATGGAATGTCTCTCTCTCCTTCATAGCTTTGCATAGTTCAGTGCTTCCCCTTCTTCATGTCCTCATGGCTGAAGAATGCAGACGAATAGCTGAAAAAGGTTTGTCTCTAATGCTGTTAGGTCATTAAAGTTCTTGTCCAAAAAATATCCTTGACCTCCCTGGTCAGAGGAAACCGCATGAACAGCAATAGTTTTAAGAAGATTAGAGCTAGTGTGTCTCAGCTGTTGTGTATGAGGCCTAAGGGTGCCTAAGGGGATAGAGCAAAACCTGCTGTAACTCTTGTTCTCATCCTTAACCATGTGTCCAGGGAAAACCTTCATGCTTCATTTCATGCAAGGATGATGCCTGCGGAAGATAGAGAGGTATTCTTCCTGTGTTGTGTTTTGTAAAACTTCAGGGCACTGCCCAACAAAATCCTGAGAATGGAGCATCTGTTGGCCTTTCCAGCTGAAGAAACGCAACTCTGTGAAGGAGCTGGGCATCAGTTGTGGAAGTGTACAGTCAGTGCTGAACTGATTGTAACAAGTTTTTGCCTTGCAGATTTCAAGGCAAACTACTCCCAACAAATCCATGTGTGTGGACATGAAGTATTTTAAATTTTCTGTTGGGGAGCAATCAGCACAGCTTTCTGCTGTACAGCTAATGCCTCCAGCAAATCTTCCCTGGCTTGGAGCTGCCCTGTGCCCTTGCAGCACAATGAACCATTCACAGGTGTGTAAATGGTTCTCTCTCTCTCTCTCTATCTCTCTCTCTCTCTCTCTCTCTCTCTCTCTCATCTGAGAGAGAATGTTTACAACAGACACTGGAAATGTTGTCAAGGTGGCATCAGGGGAGACCCTGAAAAGCTAATACTTGATCAAGGAGAAGCAACAAGAGCCAATCCTAAGGATCTTGAGTTCCAGCCAGCAAACTTGAATTCTGCAGGAAGCAATGGAAAAATCTTGTGCAGTAGTCTATATTCTGCCTTCATTACAGCAGGCAGTTTCTATATTTCTGAGTATAATCAAATACCCTAAAACACGTAAATTTTTTGCAAAGAGGCTGATAAGAAAACAGTGATGACATATGCCTTATCTCTGTCTTCCTTGTAATGGATACTCCTGGTCCTTCACTGTTCTTGCTGTTAATTTGGAGTTGTCTCAGCATTTGTAGCTCACTGGGGTTTGTGCCCAAGTCATGTTTTAGCTTTTGGGACCCAACCTGAGAAGAGGAATCAAAGAACATTTATCTTAAATCCAAATCAATGTGCAACTCACATCTGTTATTTGAGAGTGTAGTGCTTCACCCTTTCTGATAAAAAGCCCATGTATGGGGCACTGACATAATGGTGGATAACTGATTAATTATTTACATGAAGAATATTTCAGTGTGGGTTTTGTACTACCAAATCAGTTTACTGTTTGATGAGCAAAACATTTAAAGCAATTCAACTTGCTTGTATATTCTTGTCCTTTTTAACAGTTGTGGAAACATCCAGATCTTTTAGTTCTAGTCTCCTCTGGATCCATGAGGCATAGTGATTTTTCAGGCCATCTTTGCTTTCTGAAATTGAAAAAAAACAATCAATGCAGGTAGGTTATTTAGAAAGTAGAGAGCTGTATGTAAAATTGTCCCTTTCCCAAAACAAAATGGTCTATATCCAGAAAGAGTATCTTGGTTTTCTTGTGGCACATAGTATAGGAAGCTGCTATGAAGGTGCCTGTGCAGTTTATACCATTTTGAAAAAAAACCCCAGATTTGAAACTCACATGTGTAACTTCTGTATTGACCATGTACCCCATTTCTGGCTTGTATTAGTTTTGCACATCACAGTAGGCAGAGTAACACGAGGCCAGAGCACGTGCAAGGGTTGCTGTGTATCCTGAGGAAAGCTCTCTGTTGTAGTTCTAGTTTTGCTGTGGGGCTGCAGAGAAGCACCGTGCTGTGCCACGTTGCATTTTGTGAAAATGGCAGAAGCTTTTGGTAATTTGTTTCTGCAGGAATAGCAAACTTAATTTTTAAGTTTGTTGTTTTTACCCTCAGGTTAGCTAGGAAAATCTGCATAGCTGAGAATCTTGCTAAGTGTGAATAACTGAATTTACCCATCAGCCCTTTCTGTGAGCAGGAAATTGTATGTTTGTGTGATGCAGTATTTCTGTTCATAGGAAAGATGCTGGCTTGCAAAAGCGCCTTTCCTGTTCACTACATCTGATTGTGTAGCAGGGATATTTTGAACTCTGCCTGAACCAGACTGGTATCTTACCCTGGAATTAATCACCAGGTAAACCAGTGACCCAGTTCCCCAAAGCTGCTCTGATACCAACATAGCTGCTGCTTCTTGAGCTCCTCAATAGGTCAAAAGCAAGGTGCTGAATGCCCCTGGAAAAGATGTTCTGACATTTCTCCTTCCTCCAAAATTCTCCTTTAATTCCAGCCCCCTGGCTATCCTGGGATACTTGCCCTAATCATGCTTCAGTATCCATCAAGCCAGGGGGATGATCAGAGCGTAGTGTGTATGGTACTGTCCAGGAGCAACGAACCAGGGCTGTCCCACCAGGGAGGATGAGCCAGGAGCCAAGGGCGACCACAGCACAGAGGGGCCCTTGGGCAGAAGCTGTGTCAGTGCAGGTCCCAGGTCAGGATGGTCAGGGCTTTTAAGGGGTTGGTTGCACTCAGGGCCCCAACAACTCCTCTGTGGGCCAGACACTGGTGTACTGGTGGCACATGATAGTTACTCTGTAAGGAGTCCTTTGGGCTCTGTGAGACAGCTCAGTTAATAAAGTGCTACTAAATGCAAGTCAGGAGTAGTAGGGCTTCCTTTCTGGAGGCCAAATTGTGAGTTATGAGTGTACCCCAAGCCAAAGCAAGGGAGAAACCAACATTTCACTTCCTGAGGGGCAGACTGAGAAATGGGTTATGAGTCTTGCTGGGCTGGAGTTGCTGTCTTTTGCCTGTTGGTGTCCCCTCCAGTCCCATTGTGAAGCTCTCTGCGGCTGGGGTGGGTGATCCACTCCCTTCCTCCCTCGCACAGTTATCTGGGACTGCCAGTGCTTTCCACTGTCTCTGCCCACTTGAGTTGGAAAGGATGTGCTGAATTAGCAGAAGCCAGTGTCTCCTCTGTGCTTCTCATAAAGGCGTGGGGAGGCAGGGGAGTGCATTGAGCATCTTTATCCAAGCAGCTGTTCCAGACAGTCCTCTGGATAACGCTGCACACGTGCCTGAGGTTAAACCGGGAACTCCTCTGCTGGCATGGAGTTGCCTGCTGAGTAATGGGGACCGCTGCTCTCTGGAGATGCTTACTAGTGCAGGACAGGCATATTCTGCCCTGCTGCATCTTTCATTTAGAGCTTTCCAGGCATTGCTTCTGTCTGGCAAGATAAAATATAGCTTTCCATTAAGGCAGCCTCCCTCTTGTCCTGCCTTCTTCCTGTTTTGGAGTATGGGCAGGATGATTCCCAAAGGGCCCACAAGACTGTCCTTGGGTGGTGGCACTGGTGAACTTGATTTGTTGAACTGAAACAAAGTGAAAAGCACAGTGTTGTGTTTGTATGTTCATGGCATCCTGCTGTCTTACCCTTTGTGTGCTAATTATATTTATGCATGCCAGAGAGGGACATTTCTGTGTTAATGAAGAGTTTGGGTGAATAGAAGTTTTGGAAAAGTGGAAAAAAGTGTTTTCCTTGAATCTATTTCTTTAGGACCAGTTGACATTTTGCCTACACGCTAAAGGAGCATAAAATAAATCTGATTCAGTGTATGATTTTCATTTTGAATACTAAATAGAGCTGCTGAAATGCCTAGGTGCAGAATCCATGTGGATCAGAAAGCTGGGGAGGGAGAAGTGTCATCTACTTACTCAAGAATCACCACTTAGGTGGCTTTTCCACTCTCTGATACCAGCCCCAACACTGGCTTTGGCATGTGGCAAATTCCCAGGGACAGGTATTTCCAGGCAACACAGGCTCAGGAAACAGTGTCTCTCTCCTCCAGTTTTCTATTGTTGAGTGCTGGATACACAGTGCTTATGAAGTGTCCTGGCAGGAAGAGCTCAGAGTGTGGTGCAATCGGGTTCCTGCTGTGGGGAGGTTACCTGCCTGCCCCCAGCACTGCAGTGCTGCTCCAGGTGTCAACAGCCCCCAAGGGTCCTCTTGGGCAGTCAGAGCCGCTGCCTTGCTTTGGGAAGGGGGATGTATCCCTTTAAAGGAGGCAGCAGGTACCATTTCAACTCTGTAGTTCTGCTTGTTGGAAAGCTGTTCCAGTACTTTGCTAGTCCAGTGATTAGAAACATCTTTCTAATTTCCAGGCTAGGACTATTCACGGCCAGTTTCTGTCTAATTTGTTCTAGAGTCAATGAGAAGAAAATGAACGCTGAGTGCAGTGAATGAAGCCTGCCTTGAGAGCTTGTGGAAAAAGCCTACTGAGCAGGTCACTCTCCTGGTCTTGTTGCAGCATTAGCCTGGTGGCTCTACACTTGCCTGAAAATATTCAGTGCAGTTTTGATGACCTTTAAAATGAAGGAACGTGGGTCTGGTCCCAGGCTCGGAGAAGCCTGTGGTAAGGCCCATGTTGACTTCAGTGGTCTTGAGAATTAAGCCTTACAAGGTTTGCATAGAGCTGGCGCCAGATGCGTCTCCCACCCACAGTTCAGGCAATGAACATGTGTGCACAAGGCTGGTGCAATTATGAGAGAGTTCAAAGGGAGCTGTGCAACCAAGGAGGAATATTCCTGGGCTGCTCTGTGCCTCGGCAGTGCACTCTCACACAGCTGCTGTCTGTAGCGTGGGGCCTCTCCAGAGATGGAACATCAGACGCACCCTGCTCCCCCGGGATTATGAATTGTACACACATGTTCCATGGGGACTGGGATGAAATTACTGCATGTGGGGTTCCTGTGCATTTATTTTGTAAGAGTCCCAATCAGGTTGTTTAGGTCAGGAGTACACAGCAGCTTGCTTGCTTGCTGTTTGATCTGGAAGCGTCTTTGGCAGCGTGCGTTTTTGCGGTAAACACAGATATTTTGGGGAGTGAAGCTGAAGTGAGTGCAGCATGTTATGTGGAAATGGTAATTGCAGGAACAGCTATGGAGAGGGTTACCAGTAGAGCTAGTGAACGGGAAGATGGTGTTCTCAAACACCATAACCTGTTGAAAAAAGCCTGATGTGCACATGAATATGCTGATATTTGCTCCAAGAAGATACCAGAAAGTTTTGATGGTGTGAAACCTTGTGTTCTGGGTTGGTGGATCCCTTCTAAGCACTTGTTTTTCATCTCCAGAAGTGCCATTTTTGGGATATGAATTCCTCTGCTTTCTCAAACACAGCAGGTATGGGGCAGGAAAGAGTTGACCTTCAGTAGGTAGGATGTGGTGTCAGAACATGGGGTTTGTCCCATCCTGAATCCCTGTCTCCCCAGGGAGGTTACAGCTGTGTCACACACCCAACGTGGTGGAGGCATCCTGCTGAAAGCAGTTGTCAGCTTCCACAGAGGGAGAGAAAGCTATCATTGAAACTACAACTGCTCATCAAATGTCTCTCATTTGTGTCATTAAATGTAGCACTGCAGACGTTTGGGTCAGGGTGTGCTGGTCTGGCCTTTCAGTATTCAAATTCCAGTCTGGTTGATTTCTCTTCACTCTTCTTCATCTTTATGTGTCCTGTAAGGGCTGACATGTCGTGATCCACATGCTGCTGTGTTTTACTGGTGAGTGAAGCAGTCTGTGTTTGCTCTGTACACAGTTGCAGTGGCTAAGGACATTTAAAGTGAAAGCTAGGAGTGTTTTGTCACAGTGTGCTCTTACATAGTGTGATTGTGTGGGAGATGGTGAGTGATAAATGCAAAAGAAAAAACCCCAAACTTTTCTTTCTTACTCCTGTCAACTCTACCAATGTTAATGTTGGATTTATTTATTTATTTTTTAATATTAGTTAGGGGTTTTTTTCTTCCTTCTTTTAAGGCCCAGGTTCCTGAAGTTCAGTGATTATTAGAAATCTTGACCCTCTCTGGCTTTTATAGCTACATAGGAAAGCTTGGAAGCATGAGTCTCAAAGGCCTGAAATCTGTGAAGCTAATAGAAGGAGTTAAACCTTTATTTATACTTAAAATTTTGTGATTTGTTTAGGTCATCTCGCAGCATCTCAGGGACCTGTCTCAAGGCACTGAAATACTTAAACCCAGCAGTACGAGTTTCTGTGTGTTCTCACTGTCCAGTTGCTGGTGTGATGTTGGAAGGAGGGCAGGAGATGAGGCTGTGACTCAGCCGCTCTCCCAGCGAGCTGATAGACACGACAGCAGAAAATCGCGTCTGCCTGCAGTGGTGAAGCAGTTGTGTTCACTGAGTGGAAAGGAGCTGGCACCTTGTCTTGGGGCAGGGGTGAAGTGATATCTTTCATTATCCTTAACACAGGTGAGTAGCTACAAGGGACAGTCAAACCCACACCTTTGTGTAACCATTATTATTTACAGCACAGTTCCTTTCCTACTGATGTCACTGGAGATGTATTTAATATTGCTACCACCTCTTAGCGTGGCCAAAGATCTTGCCAGAAGAGAACGTGGTAGTCCAGAATTCCAGCTCTGTGTAAATAAACAAATATTTCAGTAAATCCCTAAGAATGGAAGCTGGGGGCCTTGGCATGACAAGCAAACCCATAAAAAATGGAATTTTTTGTTTGTTTGTTTTGCATTTGATTTTAATAACAGGCAAAATTGTCCAAGCAGGAGGACTGCACATACTGTATGCTCTTTGGCCAAAGAATACTTTCTCTAGAAGGAGAGGAGAAAAGAAAAAAAAAAAGGGAGAAAAAGAATAACTTTTCAGAGAGAATGTCCTACTTTTGTCTTCCATTTGAAATGAGGTGCGAACTCCTAAGCTGGAAGCTTTAACCTGCGTCGGGATAATACAGCCTTATGACCCTGCTCTCCACTTTGCTTCTGTTCCAATGACCCCAGTGAAGGCTGCAATGAAGGTGAGCACGGGTGTTTGACCAGGGCTGTTGGCTACCCAGGCACTGCCCTCCTTTAACGCCTACTTTTCAGAGCAGAGCTTTGCAGGAAATCAGATGTGATTGTGCATTGAGGGGGTATTTTGTTGTTGTTTTTGTTTTTTTTTTCCCTGCCAGCCACCCAGAGGACGCTAGTCTAATTTGCTTCCAAGGTTTTTAATTGGGAACAAAGTGTTTTGAGGTTTCATGTTCAGGCCCTTGAAGGTTTGATTGGTCCTTGGCACCTTTCAATGCTTATCTGGTTTTATTTGGTAGGATACAAACAGGCTGAAAGCATTGAACTGTTTAAAAAAACAAAACAAACCAAAAGTTCCATCTAACCCTTCGCCAGCCCCCCTGCCCCAAAACACTCTTCCAGGATTTGAAGTTCCATAGAAACTTGCCTGTTGATTCAGACAGTAAGGCATGCAGGAAGAAGGTCTTTGCATCAATAATAACCAAATGAGTAGGGTGTAGCTAGTAGCTCTGCTGCGTGGTTTCTGGACAGCTTGTTATTTGACGGCATTGTTGCAGCTCTAAAACTGGGCAGATCACCAGGGTGCTGTCTGTGTTTGAATGGCTGTACGCTCTGGGTCAGCTTTGGAGCCCAGCGGCTGGTGTGGTGTTTACATTTTTGTGGACACGTTAATGACGGAAACAATCTTTTGCCTTCAAGTGTCTGTGGATAGAGTTTCTTATCGGTCATTTCAGCACCTGATTAGCAGGTGCAAACAGGTACTTGGGCATCTAAGACCTTGTCTAATTGTAGGCATGAAATATGACTTCAAAACTGGATGGGACCTGCTCAACGAAGCAGCCCCTATTTGGTAGGTGCTTTACCTTTGTAGAGAGCTAGCACAGTTTACCTGCCATTAACTTAAGGTGACAGGGTTAACCTTGTATTGCCTACTATGTGTTTGTTTTAGAAAAACTTTTACAGGGCATTAGTTGTTTCATCAATGGTCTCAGCCTGCAGGTAGTAGTCACAGCTTGATGGGCATCAGAAGAACATTAGTTATCTAGAAATGGTGACAATCTGGTTTATTTATAACTACAACTTTATGATAACTCATGAATTAGGCAAACAAGTATTATAATCCTGCACTGAGGCATTGAGATTTTGATGTAATTTTGGGTAGGTTGGTAGTACTATGTTAAAATTGAAACCTAGGGTTTGGAAGGTCTCATTCTGCCTGTGCCCTCACCAGGCTGCACCTGCACTGACATGACGTGGACTTGCGGGCGGGCAGCACCAGCCAGGTGAGAATGGGGATGGCAGTGCCTGGCTCCTGGCTCCAAGCTTGCCTCCAGGACAACTTTCTGACTGAGGCTTGCAGAATCTTTTTCTTCTGACGTCAACCACTTCATGATTTTGAGGAAAAGGGGCAGCAGATCAGAACAGTTAAAATAAGCAAAATATACCAGTGTGGGGAATCAGAATGGCTTTGCCAGAGAATTGTCATGCTTCACATGTGAATGATCTTCCTTTGACCTAAACTTAAACCATGAGTTCAGGGAACAACCATTTATAGAATTGGTTAGGTCTGTAATTCACTGTGTGAATAACAGGATGGTCTGAAAGAGAAAACAAAGATCTTTACTTCTCAGCAAAGCTGTAGAATAAAGACTATCAAATTCTCTTGGATCTTCTTGTTGTTACTCGTGGGTTTTTTGTTTGTTGTTTTTTTTTTCTTCTTCTTGTGGAGCAGAATTGGTGGGGTTTCAGAAATACTTTCAATCCCAGTGTAAACCATTTCCTATTACGTCTGGCAGCTGTTCTTTCAGTGTTTGCAGATGAGGGGCACAGCAACACTCCTTAAGAAACAATTGCTTGTGAAGAACAGATGAACCTGAGGTTCTGGTTAAGGGAGAATGCACCCCCATAAATTACTGAATTATTATATATCAAGAACACTTTTGTAGTCTGTCGTTGGAGCAACCGTTGAGTGGGTTTCTGCATCCCACACTTGAAAATGGTCCCAACTCACCCAAATACTTGAGCATATAGATTGAAAGCTAAGCATTGACTTCAGCAGCTTGCCTGAGGGCTGACTCAGGTTTCATGCAGCTCTGGAAGGCTGATGTAGTTCTCACAACTGTTCTCATATGGTATATCCTCCGGTGAGAGGAGACAGCAATCCTTGTGTGCTTCCTGTGCTTGTGAAATACAACCATCACTCCTCCTCCCTAGCAGTGCTAAGCTCTCTCTTTTGCGATGCGAAGAACAAACTACTTATGTGGCTGGATCACTGGGGAGGTGTTTGTGTGGGTGGGTGACATCCACTGATGTGGTGGTGTTGATCTGCAGTGAGTGGGCCCAGATTCATGTTTGCTCCAAGCTCACCAGTTGTGAGTTATGGTGTTGCAGTGTACATGGCACGGGAGAAAAAGCTGACACAGAGCAAGAAATTTATGTTAACTAGTGTAGCTGCCTCCCATTAAGGAAGGAGAGCCAAATCAAAAGATACCAAGATGATTATTCAGAATTGAATAACACTCCCGATTTTCCATGCCACCATCCGAGACTTGTATCCTGTGACTGGTCCAGAGCCCGCCAGGCAGTCTGCTGCGGGGGTGATACGCCTTAGTCACGATGTCTCAGCCTGAACGGGCTGAGGTGTGGTATTACTGTGCTGGCTATGGGTATCACCATAATTATTCCCCCTGCTGCCTCCCCCAGTGTTGGTTTATTGTGTTTTAGCACTAAATCAGCCTCAACATGTCAATGATTAATTTACATCCCCAAGAAGGTTAGTTACTGGGAAGGGTAGGAAGCTGGTGATGGTTGGGGTCTGCAGCTGTAAGGTAGGAGACTGCAACCTATTGAGCATAGCTCTGCTGACTCAGGTTTTCATACAGATTGCTGGAGATCAGATTCCTCACGCCTGTTTGTTCCTTCTGTATTGATTCACTTTGCTCAAGTGAAGACAGTGCAATGTAGAGATAAGAAAGAAAGAAAAAAAAGGAGCTGACAGACATTTTGTCATTTTTGGCAAAAATAAATATACAATGTAAAGCAGTTTGCAGAGCTGTACAGCCCTGTCTTTGTGTTTTGAGAGCGCACATGATTTACTGCAGAAATCAGTTTGGCATAGCATAGCTGTGCAGATTCAGCAGGCCCTACCATTATCTTGTCATGCTTTTTAGCAAATTGACTTTTACAAGGCAGCAATTCAAAAACATGAAAGAGAAATGTGCTGAACAACCCATCCCTTCTTGTCCCCCCCATCCAGTGTGTGCTGGCAAATCTGCCACAGCTGCACCCATGGGCATGGTGGTGCTCGACTCCCTCGCTTGCAGGCTTTGGGCATTCTGCATGCGTAAGCTGGTGTGGCTCTTGATTTTATTATTGTGCTCTCAAACTCCCAAGCTGCTGACTTTGTGGCAGTTCAGACATGGCTTTCTGTCGTGTTTCACTTTAATAGGATTTCATTGGTACAGCGAGAGTAACAAAGGCACTGTTAGCAAAATTTTGCAAATCTTGCTGGTTTTCAGCTCTGCTCACCCACAGCCTGCAGTCTCAGACAACAACAAATGTCCGGAAAGCAGCTAGGTTCCTTGCCTTGCCCTGACTGGCACTGCCTTTCACTGCCTCTGAAGGCAGAGTACTGAGCTGGATGCACCAGAAGGGCAGTTTCTGTGCTTTTAAACTATGTCTCTATTCCATTGTCAGCACTGAAGTAGCCATGGATATGGATATGGTATTTCTGCATTCTCAGGTGTTTGGCAAATGTGCCTGCATTTTTGTTTATTTTTAAGGGGTTAATTTAAAATGTGTAAGACTTTCCTACCTTCTGGGAATTCATGACATTCAGTCCATGTCTGTCTCAGCAAATGGCTTCTGTTTAATAACATCTTTGTACGTTACCATTAAGAGATGGCTATCTGGGAGAGCTAACCTGGGGATGTGCCCAAGGGTGAAAAAAAGAACAAAAAGTAAGCCTGAAGGGAGGGGAGATGGGAGAAGGAAAGCTTTATGTTTGTGCAGGTTTTTTCAGCTGATAATGTGTGTGAAGGGTAGGGGTGGAGATGTGCTAAGGAGCCTTCTGAGCTAACAAAATAGCTTGCTTAGCTAAACAGGGTGGATTGAAATGACAGCCCTACCCATCCTTCTCTCTCCCTCTTCTGAGAACTAACCAGCGCTGAAGCTGTGGTGTTCATGAGTGCAGCAGGGCTCTGCACAGCTCCTTTTCCTCTTCCCTTGGGTTTTGAGATGAAACTGCAGGGCTAGTGTCGTTTCCTCTCCACCTCCTGAGCTTAGCAACTTATGTGAAGAAAGTTAATTGACCAATACCACTGCTTGCTACTTGCAGTTTGTCGGGTCCTCTGCCACCAGCGTGTGCCGTGTGTCACCACACTCCATGAACTTGCTCCACAAACTGTCTCAAGCCACAGTGGTCACTTTCTTGAAGGTATGACTATTTCCTCAACAGAACTTTCCTCTGTAGAAAGTACTTCTTTCCTTTCCTCTGCAGAAACTACTTGTCACTTGAAAGACTCATCTGGTTTTGAAGATCAGCCAGACAGACCAGGGATCTCAGTGAGGGAGACCCATCCTGATCCAGCAGGTTTCAGATCCCCCTACAGCCTGTCCCTTCTGTAGATTTTACTTCCTGTCACAAGTAATGTCTTAAAATCTCTGGAATGGCTCACCCAGTAGAAAAACTCTGCTCTGTATTAATGGGTCTTTCTAGCAGATGTAAAATCCAGTGAAACATATACAGTTTCTTTGGTTTTAACAGGAACAGATGATTTAATAAGCAGCTATAAATCTCTTGGGAATGTACAGACACAGTCAAACAGCAAACTTCTGCCAGATTTTTCCTTGACTAGACTTATAGCCTATGAGTCACAGCGGCCTGCTCCGCTCTGCACCTCAAATGCTGCTGTTGTTGTCTGGGCTTTTAGAGGTGCTCTGTGCTGCATATGGGGTATTTTATCACCTTCCCCTCTTAATGGGCTTGTTCTTTCATCCAGCAGACAGCGTTCAAGCGGTTGATTCTCATTCTCCGTGTGTGCATGACAGTGTATGACATTTCTTTTCCATTCCCTAGCACAGCTTGTGATTTTAAAATTGTATAGGGAAAATGTTTCTGAGGATTATATTAATACAACCTCCTAAGTGGGCTTAGTAGTGGGAATCTGGTTAAATTAAGAGGTGTAGTCAGCCTCTTTCTTAATACAGCAATGCTTTCCTTCCAGCAGTCTGTGGCCACCTTATGAAGTTTAAAAATTTTATACGAACAGTTTTTCTAATAGATTCAGTGATTATCAGCTCTTCAGAGGTAAGGAAACCAAGACAGAAAGCTGTTTTAGTTACCTGTGGCTCGTGCTGAATTTCAGAGGAGGACTTTATTTCCTGAAGTATCGAAGTGCCATTCCAAAGGGATGTAAGTTGGCTCTGTGTTTTACAAGTGTCTTCTTTTCTATTGTGTTGGTTTGCTGGCTTTCCATACGTGCCTTAGATGTCTAGGAACTGGGGTTGCAAGCTCCTGTTTTCTTTTACAGTTGGTTCTCAAGCCATGTGAATTACACCTGGGAGCTGCTCTACAGGAGGAGAGGTATTAGAGTTGCTAAGATGTACTCCAGGTCACACCCTGGTAAACCAGAGATGAAACTAGTGATAAAACACGAGGCTTTGTATGGAGTTTTTAACCTTTTGGAGGTTCTTGCAAGACAGGTGCAGTGCAGCTTATTTTGAATGCAGCTGGATGGAGGGGATTTAAAAAATGGCCCACAACATAGTTTGTTGTTTGGGTTTTTTTGTTTGTTTGTTTTTTAAATCTTGCAGTGGAAGTATCTAATATTTTAGAGTGTGACCAGATACAAAATCTTTGTCTAAGAAAAGTGGTGCAAAGTTCTGACTTCATCATATGCAGGCAGGAAAAATCAGACTCTAAATCTTTCACTGCTGCTTATTTCAGTGGTAGGGATGATGAAGAAGCCCTGTTTATGCCTGGCCCTTTTCAAGCTGAAGGGAGTATCAAAAATGCACCAATGTGAAGGAGGTTAAGAAACTGGAAACAGCCTTGGAGACTGATTAATGTGCAGAACTGTGCAATATGATCAAGATACATCTTGTTTGAAATTTATGGTGAGACTGCAACTTACTGCATCATTGCAATACTGCTCGCTTCTGATTTCCGAGTGCTTCAGAACGCTGAACAGGGATTGTGTGACTAGGAGCAGAAAGCTATCCAAGGTCACGTAACTGGAAGGTGTCAAAATCAAGAACAACATTTGATTCTTTTGACTCCTTGTTAGGTCTTGTCACATGGCGCAGGAAGCAGAGTAGAGGGTTTCAATCCTACGTATATGAGGAAAAAACCCCTTTCAGCTCTTTCTGGCAAACTGAGGGTTGCTTTGTGCTTTTGGTAAGCACAGAGCTCTCATGTTTACTGATGGGACTTTTGCACATCAGGAAATTAGAAAACTGGAGTTGTAATCAGCATGTCTGTTCTTGAATGGGGAATTTTCCCCAAAGCAATTTGTGATGCGTGTTCTTAATGATTTGAATCTTACAGTTCAGACTTTCCATAAGCTGCTTCCAGCATTGTAGGCACTAACCTGTGTTTGCAGTGAAAGTATACACACCCAACTGCAGGGGAAACAGCCATAAATTATGTGTTTACATCCTGTCATAACTCTGTGGGATTGATTGGGAATGGCCAGTGTCTTTAGGAGTCCGCTCCTACTGCGGCGTTTAGATGGAGGCTCTTGTGGGCCAGGTTAGAGGTTAGCTACAAGTCAAGAGTTTTAGCAGAGCTTTTGCTAGTGCTTCTTCACTGGCAGTGAGGTCTCTTGCAAATTTTCTGGTGTGGTCTTTGTGCACTAAATGGCTCACACTCAGCTTGTGTTGTGGGATTTCACCATTTTTGTAATAAGAGCAGCAAGTAGCGGCAGTTCCAGGGAGCGAGTTGTCCATCCGCTTAAAGCAATATACATAGCAATGAGGAACGCCATGTGACTCCATGGACCTTATCCAGTGTTTTAAAGAAATAATATCTATAACAGTGTCCTGGCCTATATAAGCTGTATAGTTTTCCCAGACTTGGAAGAAAAGCACTGGATACTTTCCCAAGTTCCACCCTTTTCAGTTTGATGTAAAAAAATGTCAATTCTTGCTTTTCTTTTGTCTCTAAAATGGGAAATACTTTAATTAAAAGAAGAATTTTTTTTTTCATGGCAAAAGGCAAAATCTGATCTCTGAGCCATCTCTTTTGATGAGAGTAAAGCAGAATGTGTACTTTATTTTTCTTTTTTTCCCCATAAATAATAGCCTCTACTCTTAGTGTTGAAGAAGAGACAGGTAGATGTGTGATTCCCCAGCAGCCTAAAAGGAGGTGTTGTGAAAGTCCTTCCTTGGATGTTGGGCTGTTTTCAGAGGCTTCCCTCAGCTCTGTTTTGGAAGAGCACACAGAATCGGAGGAAGAGGAATGACCTTGATTTTAAGGCATTTATCTGGAGCCCGGGCACTGGGAGCTGAATTCACCGCGCTGGGACTGGCTTCCTCTGTGGTCTGCAATATGTTGCTCAGGGGATGTCTGTGCTGCACAATGGAGCTGTCACAGAGAGCCCTGGAGCTGACTCCAGGAGGTCTGCATGGCCCCACAGCGCAGTGGGGCACTGTGTGGAGGCACGACCTCCTTCCCAAAAAAATACAACTGCAGTAGTTCAAGGACTGCCTTGTGCTGTTGGGGCTGTGCTGCTTCCAGGGCTGGAGTTACCATGGTTGTGGCTCATCTGGGCATCTCTGTACCACATGCCATTGCTATGCCCTGGCAGCACTGAGGTACTGAGAAACTAACACAGACTTCACAAAATGTTTCCAAACTCTCTGCATGATCTGGTTTTGGGTTTCTTTTGTTTTGCACAAGCTCATTGTAGTCACTGCTCTGTCACTGACTTTCATTTCCTCCGTGGCAGTGGAAACCGGTTAGAAGGAAAGCTTAATTTCAGCTGTTTCCCATGCCCAAGCAAATAGTTTTCCAGGAAGAAAGAAGTTCTGGTACCCTTGGAGTTCGGCTGACCCTGACTGCCTGCCAGGTCCCAACTATGATCTCAGGGGAGGAAGCAGAGCCTGGTGCTCACAACCCAGTTGGTCACACACTGTTTCTGAGGGGCCACTGTGCAGCGTTACACACAAAGCCACTTAACTCCTTTGTTCCAAGCAGCCACGCAGGAGTGACATTTATCCAGCTTTGTAAAGCACACTGAGGGCCATAAAGGAAAGAATGAAAGGAGTTGTATATTCAAAGCAATGTTTTGTTTATCTGCTCTATCCAAAATAGAGAAGAAAATAGCTTTATTGTCTGTGGCTTGAAAAATCTGCCTGATGTCATGATTATAGCAGTATGAAAGACAAATTCATGATATGGCTAAGAAAACACATGCTGTCACTGGTTTTGATTTCATGGAGTGTAGGTGATGGGAGTAGTGCTGGGCTGTACCCTTCCTCCCTGGAGATCCTAAGAAGGGCTCACAGGCATTCCCTCAGCAGATGACCAGCAGTTCACAGCGTCTCCAGGCCATCTTGGAGGTTCAAGTCATGGCTAAAATAAAGCAAGCCAATGGCAGAAGTTAGCCCATAGATAAGTCTTTGCTTTTTGTCCAAAAGAACATCAGGCTGACTCTTTTTTCTTAGAGTCTCTTGGCTAATAGGCTTTGGAAGATAAGATCTATCCAGTCGGAGGGGGTTGCATAAACTTCCTGTGAACTTACATAGTTGACGATCAAAAGGAATCACAAAACATGTTGTCATTATTTATCTATCTATTTATTTAGTTGGGATTTCAGAGTCCACAGTGATATTGGTTGTGATTTTTCTCATGTAAACAAGGTGATATCATGCTGGTTGCTCAGTCTTAGGCCCTCTTAGTTTCCATTTTGAGTTTAAATTTAGAGCTCTCTTGCTCTAAAGGGGGGGGAAAGGCAAAAACCCAACCGCCAGCTATGTTCTGCTTCAGAAACCAGCACTGCATTAGCAAATGTACCTGTCCTTGTTTAGCTCTGTAGAGCTACTCGGACAATAGAGATGGTTCCCATCATCATCATCTTTGTCCCGCTACCTGAATGTGAGTACAGGAAAGGTTACCTTGACAACAACTTGAAAAGTGCCTCTTCAGGTGGGGATTTGGCTTAAAGGATCTGTCTTCCCATCATTTATGTGGTCCAAGAAGTATACTCCTCCTCTGTTCCCATGAAGTCAAAGCTTTGCAGCACTTGCTAAGATGCACACAAGCTTTAGTCCTCCCAGAGTTATATTCTCAAGTCCTGCTTGTGCAGTGCAATTCCAGGTGTGAGGGGATCTGGCTTTTAAATTGCCTTCTAGTCCCACGTGTAGCATCTTGTGTTGCAGGATGTGTACTGTGAATGAGGGCAACAGAAACTTGTCCTTTGGCTTTTACTTAAAAGAAACAGTAATGAACTAAGACATGTTGAGATATCTCACATTCGTCTAGGGTCAAATTGGAATTCCTGTGGAATTTCAAGCAACTCATTGACATCTCTCCTGATATGGTTAGTTCCCAGAGGAAGCCTGCTTGTCTTATTTGCCCTTCTTCTTGGAACATAAATCCACGCTTGATGGGGGTATATGCAGTAAAAAAAGGTATGGAAAGAAACTAACACCTATAAAAGGGCAAAATTTTCTTGTTTCGTCCAGACAGCACAAAAGGTCTCCCATCAGGGGCTTCCCCCTTCCACCAGTGCTGATCCTATAGCTTCCTGTCTTTCCTTTCCAGGCACGCCTGGGACGCAGCAGAGCCATGCACAGGAAAGGTGTTGACTGGAGTGCAGATGGGTTGCAGATAGGGCTGGCTCTGGAGAGTTCAGGAGCAGAAGGACTTATTTACATGAGATTCCTACCTCTTGGTTATCCCTATGGCTTGGCTTGTGCCTTGGCCTGGTGCCATCTGACACAGTTTGCAGCACTGGGATGTTGAGGGCTGGCTGAATTGGCTGCCTGGGCCCAGAGCCAGTTTGTATGGCTCGTTTGGCTTTGCACCACTTTCCTAGCAGAATGAGCTGTAATATGTGTCTCCTGTCATGAATCAGACCATAGGTATGGATAATTCTCAAACCAGGCATTTACATGAGTTAATTCCACACTGTTCAGGTTTAAAGTTGTTTTGTTAAGGAATTATTCAGCTTATTGCTCAGCAGATTTTCAGCCTCACTAGTACTTTTAGCCTGGGGAACATGTCCCAGTTATATGACCAAACAACGTCTTAAAACTTTAATTGCCAAATAAAAACTCTTTCTGTCTCTCTGCTCTAAAATATACAACATGACTAAAGCACCACTTTGGTAAAATATTGTAGCACGTTTGGCATATTTTTAAGTTCTTTTGAAGTCAATATTTAAGTGCTTTGCTGAATCAGGGCCTAAAACAATAATAGCCACAAAGTTAAGCCACTTTATTTCTGAATGAGTGTTTGCACAGTTGAATGTGTGTCAGCTCCTTGTCATGACCCCCTAGGTATAGATATCCTCTTAGTTTCACTGAATCACTTAGCAACTTCTGCAAATTGCTGTCTTGTACCCAGTTGAGACGTCAGGGTCAGACCTAAGTATGGCAGGCTTTCATTTGCAGCATGAGATCAAACTGAAACGGGATATAGGACCATAAAGGGGTTGGCACCATCTCAAAGAGCACAGCTGTGATTAGTCATTTCCGATGTACGTATCGTATGTGTGCACATATACACACAATTTTTTTTTCTGGGTGAGTGAAATCAGTACAGTGCTTCAAATGTGATCCTTGTTGGGCTATTAAAGAGCTCATGGAAATTTTTAATTCTCGTGCTAGAAGAGTGAGTTGTGAAAATACCACGGGTAATGGATCTGATACTGAAATGAGGGAAGAAAACAAGTTCATAGCAGAGTGATCCTAGACCTACCCCTGCGCAGTCCCATTGCAACTGGGGGCTCACGTGTTGGGTCAACTCCTTTGCTTTACTGTTTGCAGGGCCATTATATACTTTTTCACTATTTACTGTGATACCACAGTCCTAGTAAAACATGATACAGCGAGGCCAAGTTGAAGTTAATGTGCCACTGAAGTCAGTGGAAGTTTTATTCACCTCAGCAGAACGATGGTTTTGGGGTCAGAGGTGTTGGCTGGTGCCGCTCGCTCTGTTGCTGTGCTCTTACGCTGTTGTGTTGGAGTGTGATCAATAAAGGCCAGTGCTGTGAACCCTTCATTCAAATGAGAACTCAATGGTGTCGTGGGACTGCTCCAAAGAGTATGGTGGCTGTTCTTCTCCCACCTGGTAGTCACAGAATGCCCTGTGCAAAAGTACTGAGTGCTGAGCATCTAAGGGAAGCGCAAGGAGCACAGTTTTGTAGTGCATGCTCACTTTACATTATGAGCTGCTTGGGGCCTTTTCCCTTATTTTCATATCTCTGCAAGTCACTGCCTGGTGATGAGGAAGTGCTGCCTAGCTCTCTGCCTCTCCCTGTGAGGTCAGCAGGAGCTGCAGGCACTTGGCTTTCCCTGGTATTGGGTTAAAAACCTACTGGGACAGGGTACTTAAACTGCACTTTTTGCTGTTGAGTCTTAATCTCATCAGAGATTAAGATCTCTGATGAGATTTAGACTTAGTCTTTATCAGAGTTCAAACAGATACATATCCCTTGAGGTCACTGGAGAGATCGTCAGTAACTGTGGCAGAGAGGTGACGTGAGAGGAAGGGAAATAAGGTGGTCATCTTCTATAGGAAAGGTGCGGAAGCCATTCTGAAGGACAGAAAGTTTTTTGAAGAGGGGGGAAAAAATAATAAATTTTACAAGAGTATTTTTATGTGGAACTTAATTTTATTTAAAAAGTGCAAAGGAAAATGTTTCTGAAGTTGGCTCAGTGATTAATTTCCATTTAAACCTAGCAGGGATTTGTGCTGCTGTTGTGGGCAGCTTAGTCTGTAGCTCGTCTCTGGTTTTGTCTTTTTAAATCCCGGAGTTGATTTTGCGTTTCCACCTAGTGAAAGTGATAAAATTTCATGAGTTGTTTAGGACCAAATCTGATTTTTGTTTCCTGTTGCTGATGATGGCCACTTGGTTTGGAAAGGGTTCAGCAAAGAATCTCAGACCACGCAGCCTGTGGTGAGAGGGGCTGGTTTTTCCCTCTCCAGCCTCAAGGGCAGCGGCACCAGGCGTGCCCCGGTGAGGACCCTCTTGCCGCGCTCATCCTTCCTGGTGCGTGTCCGCTCCTGCCTGTGTCACCTGGCTCCTGCGTCCCGTGCTTGTGACTGCAGAGCATAGGAAGGAGTGTGCTCAACCAGTCAGAAATGGGAAGTGTATCGGAAACAAGAAACTAAACATCAGCCATGTGTGAGTAATGGATTGTCTGTCTCCTGCAGGGGATGAGGATGCATATTCTAATGCTTTTTGATCGCGGTGTAGCCATGACACTGTAATTGACCTAATATCAGCTGTTCTTTGTGTCCTTTCTGATGCTGAACTCTGTCCTTATACTAAATTTTGTTCTGAGGTGTTGGTGTGCTCACAGAAAAGCACAACTACAAAAAAATAAAAAGTGGGAATGGTTCTTGTTTCACTGGGGCTAATCTGAGCAAAATATTTCACCTTTTGGCAAGGAATTGATTAGGAGTGTATTCATGAAGCTTAGAACAGAAATGTTCTTGTCTGGGGTCTTCTGTGGTAGTCACCTGCCCAAGGCCAAAGCTTGGGCCATACTTTTACTGCTGTACTCTGTACCCATGTATTTGTGTATCACAGTATATTTTAACAACTTCATTTGGGTTTTTTGGAAGTTTAAAGGGTAACTGAGTGTGTATGTAATGCAGTGAGCATTTTCAGTTGTTTATAATTGCTAGCTTGCATGCTCTC
The DNA here is from genome assembly GCF_000700745.2 of Antrostomus carolinensis. NCBI lineage: Eukaryota > Metazoa > Chordata > Aves > Caprimulgiformes > Caprimulgidae > Antrostomus > Antrostomus carolinensis. The sequence goes on from NW_010320038.1 coordinate 34,142, forward strand.
CTGAGAGCCTTCCCATATATGCAGATGTGGTCACCTAATGAAGTGCTGCAGAGCCTTGTGATAAGCTCTGGGGTGGGATGTAATACAGATGGTTGGTACGTACTCCTATGCTACCAGTAATGGGATCTGGACAAAATCCGAGACTGTTCAACTATTTCAACTGTCAATTGATCAATTAATAAGTTATTTTGTTTTTTTTTTATTACGTCCATGTCTTTGAGCCCTCTCTTTGCAGTGATGTAGGGTAAAACATTCCTTTCTTGGGAGGAGCCCCCGTCTCCCTCTTTCCCCAGTTACTGCTGAAACTGTGCCTGCTTGCAGCATGCGATGGGTTTAACTCAGTCACACAGCAAAGGGAACTGTTCAGGACAAAAACACGTCATCATGTTTTATATTCAGCTCCTCTGGTTCTGCAGAGCTTCACCGGTGCGTTCTTAAGGGAACTTAGTGTGAATTTACAAGCTTAGCATCTGGCGCTTTCACATCTAGAAAAACTATTTAATGTGATGTTATTTCAGCATCTTCTGGATTCTTGACAGCTGCAGTAGCTGTCTCTTTATATTCATCTACCTGTGAATAGTCTACACACAGTTTTTGGTAACAGTGTAAAATATGCCTCATGTATACACCTTTGGGTAGTGTTCTAGACAGAAGGAAAGGTGGTTTAAGTGTGCAGTTCTGTGGGAGCTCTGTCATTTACAAAATGCTGAGTTTTCACAAGTACAGTGAATAATATGCTCCAGTGTAGTTTATATTTTATAATAGCAATATGGGGACAGATGTTCCCATAAAACATCTTGGCTATCACACTGTCTAGTTGTTTTTTTTTTTTTAATCCCACCTTTGCTATCATGTTCCAAACACAACGAGAAGAGTAATATGTTGGATCTCTTATAGCTCCTTGTGTATAAACCTCACTGTGTTGATTATGTAGTGCACATACACATTTTCTTGTGTTCCCTAAATAACATATAAAGTGTTGAATGTTGTGCTAATTCCATTTTAAGTTTTTAATGCAGGGGTGGAATATCATAACTGTATAATGAAGCGGCTGATAGAGAAAAAAGAAACTGATTTTCTGCTTAGTCTGGCATAGTCAGTATTGCAATTTTATGCCCACTAGAGGGACTGCTGCTTATACAACTCTGCAGAAAGCAGGGTCATGCAGTCCCTTTAGTACCTTTTATGAAGTTTTAAAACTTTGAATGACTGACTCTGGTTAAATCCTCTCAAGAGTAAGTCTCCAAGGTATTTCCCAAAGCGTAGAAGCCTTGAGCACAGTGCTGTTCTTCTGAGTCCAAATACTTTTTACTGAATTATGTTCTTTTTCTTCCTTTCTTTTCTTTTCTTTTTTTGAAAGTATTTTCTCTTCTCTTGATTTATCAGTCCAGGCTTTCCCATATTACGTTGCTGGGGATTAATTTAGAATTTTTTTGTCAAGGAAAAAAGGTTGTGTATCTTTATTTGTGTTTGGAATAAGTTTTGTTATGCAACCATAGTGCCAGTGAATATGGTAAATTAATCAGTTCTTGTGTTCACAAATGTCATTGAAATGAATTTCTCCTTTAACTGGGACATAGGGAGATTTGAGTAAGAGGCACATAAACTTATAGTCAGTATGAGAAAACTTCCAAATGTGTCTGTTTTTTCTTGTTTGTCTGGGGGATTTTTGTTTGAGTTGCTTGTTTCTGACCTGCACATTTTTCTTCTTAATTACAGAAACATGAAAGAATACAGGAAGTCCTGCATGACCACAATGAATACCTGTGCTAATTAAGTCACTGGCTGGGTACTGGGAGAACAGCAAGGTAAGGAGTCAGGCTATGCCAGCAGCATTTCTTGTAATCCTCGTGATTGTATTTCAACAAAGCCTTGGTGCTTTCAGATATCAAATTCATAACAAGTCAAGCAAAGACAAATAGCTGGCAGGTTTGAACGCAATAGATTTACTTTTAATTCAAAGCTTTTGCAAGCAAACATCTCTGTTTTCCTTCCTGGGGGAAGAAAAAAAAAGTACAAATTCTGTGATGGTTTTCTTTTTTTTTTTGTTTTCTTTTTTTTTTTAAAGGCAATATCTCTAATTTCAACAATCGATTCATGACCAAAGCTCAGCTTCCTGGGCTGACTCTAGGGAAGGCTTGGAGGAGGGGTGGAATGCTTCAAAAACTTAGCTGATGAAAGGCATGCTGTTTTGTGGATGCCTCCCAGAATTGTTTAAATCTGTATGTGTGTGTATGCGCGCACGCGTATGAGAGAGAGAGAGAGAGGGAGAGAGAGATCTCCATGACAACTGGCCCGGCCATTCTGCGTTCTCTGCAATCATTTTAACTGGAATCGGTGCTGCAAAAGGTCATATGAAGGAGTTGTGGGAAGCACAGCAGGTATTAGACGCTAAACGACTGGTTTTCTGATCGCCTCAGATAAGACCGAGTTTTGCCTGGGAAATACAGATCTGAGAATGGAGTGGAAAGGGAAATGCTCCAAATTTCAGGTAACAGTAATTGCCTTTTTAATGTTGTTTCCTCCCATTTTAGTTTGGTAGGGTTTTTTTTCCATGGTGTTTACTCCTAGCTGAGTGTCTGAGTGAGCTTGGATTCCCCAGCTCTGGGGAATGATGTCATGCAGCAACAGTTGGATTCTATTAGCCAGGGAAAG
>NW_010320038.1:36840-41979 GCF_000700745.2 Antrostomus carolinensis
AAAAAAAGAGATATTTTGGCTCTTTGTTGAATCTTGTGCAAAGGCTGCAAGAAGCTTTTTTTATTTTTTGGGTTTTTTTTTTAAAAAAAAAGCTTCTAGCAAATTAATGCTCAGAAAATATCATTTAGGACCTAGACAGCAGCAAACTTTAAAACCACTGCAACAATTAGTCCTATATGTAAGAAAATAATTATGGAAGTGTTACAGTATTCAGTTTGGCTCTTTGTTGAATCTTGTGCAAAGGCTGCAAGAAGCTTTTTTTATTTTTTGGGTTTTTTTTTTAAAAAAAAAGCTTCTAGCAAATTAATGCTCAGAAAATATCATTTAGGACCTAGACAGCAGCAAACTTTAAAACCACTGCAACAATTAGTCCTATATGTAAGAAAATAATTATGGAAGTGTTACAGTATTCAGAAGACACTTCTTTCTTCTTGGATACTCCTATATTCATCTTTAATGAGAAAATTAATTGCACCATAATTAAGTGGAGGATTTGGAACCTCCGCGAGCTTGGGATCCCTTAGCAATTGTTTGGAGAATGTGCTGCTAAAGAGTTTCTTCTGGGTTGGGCTCTGTCTCAAACTCCTGCTTATGAATAGATGATGCTGGCAGCATTGTTCTTAATAAGGTTTTCATAGCTTTAAACCAGCCTTTTTGGGAGAGGGTGGGGGGGGAAGAAAGCAGATAACTATTAATTTTGTAAATTTGAAAGGGTCTTTTTCCCCGTTTCCTCTGAGACATCTGCTAAATGCTGTATTCAACGCTTGACATTAGGGTAGCATGTATCACATTTTAAGTGGGAAAACACCTAATGATTAATGTACAACTGCTATGCCCTAATGAAAAGACTTAGAAAATGGATATAATCCTACTTGCTTGAACATCACAAAAATACACTGTACTGATAACCATGATGAAAAGATTCGGTCACCCCTACGCTGTTTAAGCTCCCCTCTAGCAGACGCCAATTTCTACTTTTATGCTGCTTTGCTCCCTTCTGTGCACTTCAAGTGTGATCCAAAGCATGCTGGAGTCCACGGGACTTTTCCCGTCAACTTCAAAGGGCTCAGATCAGCCTCTGCCTGAGAACTTCTCAGCCTCCGTTTCAGTCTTTTGACTGCAGGACCAGGCCACAGGCTCTCCGCTTTCTTTCTTGAACTTTTCGAACAGAAGGTCTTTTGTGTTCCTCCAAACAATGCCAGGCACTGCTGACTGGCTTCAGCGTGTCTGCTAACACACGCTGGAGATAATGGTGATGCTTCTTTCTGCTTTCTCCTGAAATCGTCCTAGAGGGAAAAAGTGGGGTGAATGGAAATGGGGTCCTTCTATCCCACCTCCCTTCCTCTCAAATGGCTGTTGTGTATGAGTGTGTGTGTGTGTCTGTGTGTGCAAGTTGTTCTGTGATTAAAGGGCAGGATCAGCTGTGCTTCAGGGAGGAGTTACTGCTGTGATCTGCAAGGAGAGCACTGGGGAGGGAGGAGCAGGCTGTCCTGGAGCAGGCAATCTTTCTCCAACATGTGCACAGAACTGACAGCTGCCATGTGCAAACTGAGGACTGATCAGCACAGTCCAACACTTTGTGTCCCCCTATTGCCTACCAGCTTAATAAGAAATCCTTGTGCCATTCTGGACTAGGAATAAAGTATCTGTGGAGCTGATATGTTAATTCAAACCATCTCCCTCCTTAAGAAGGACACTGTGATGATTACCCAAGTTTAAGGCTCATTTGTGGGGAAAACACTATTAGTCCCTGAAATTTCTGATACAGAAAAAGTGTATAATTTTCAAAATCAGAGCCACCGCTTTTAAGTGCGTACATTTTACAGATGGCCAGCTTGAGACTCCTGAGAGATCTCTGCAAGGTGTTCAAATTGGGTGTTCTAAAGGCAGCAGTTGCTTTTTGGCATTTATCTGTTGTGTGGCGCAATGCAGCGGGAAGCCTGGTGAGTTCTCTCCCAGTGTTCCTGTCTGAGTGGCATTTCCCTTAACGTCTGTGTTGTAGTATTTACATGTTACTTTGAAAAGTGATACAAGGCATCATTCCTGTGGTCCTTTAATATAATTTCCATGTGCCTTCGTGTTCTGAATGGTTCCACATGCAGTTTGCTTGTGTTAAATACTACATATACCTTACCAATAGGAAAGAATAATTAAAAAGAAATCAATAAATCATAATATATTTATACCTGTGCTCATAACAAGACACCTTATAGCTGACCTACTATGGTTGGGCATAAATGTAACCAACAGCAGGTAGGCATTAGCACATTTTTTCATCCATTAAGGGGTAAGCAACTCCAGAAGGCTGCTCTTATACCCACTGACATGCGTGGCAGCCTGTGCAGGTGAGGCCGCTGTGTGCGCAGCACAGCTCCTGGGGACAGGTACCCTGTGGTCCTTAGCCCAGCATTTGCAGCCTGCCATGGTTGTTACTTTATAAGTGCATTAATTTCACTATCTCAAAGCAGGTTGTTTTATGCTGTGCTGACATAAACCTCCTCGTTGGTCCCATGGCTCCGCCACGTTTCTGCCAGTGGCTCTATGCTCACGGTCTGTTTGTGCATAGCCGTTGACTCCAAGTTTTCCAGAGAGCTTAATGTGTTTTTTTGATAGGATTAGTTGTGTCATGTCTCATTTCACTTAGAAGGAAAATGAAAGGAAATGGTAGAAATCTGTTTGTTCTCTCTCCTTGATTATCTAATGAGCAATTTTAATTTTCTGAGTTATAATGTTTTAATTGCTTGTTTGGTCTTGCATAAGATCATATTTTGTGTAACTGCTGTTTTGCTTCCAAATGAGATGAGACTACCTAGAAGCCTAGGACTGACTTTATTAGTATTATTCAATACTGGTTTTTGCTCTTACTCCCTTCTCCAAATACCTCTTTTGATTTTTCTGCTCAGGGAAAGTCTGTAAGACAATGGAAAAACACTGTAGTTGTCCCAGTTTCTGCTGTTTCCTTTGAAGATCAAGTGATCTTCAGAGCACCTGGTGTTACAGTTGTGGACAGATGCACTGCTAAATTCTTGAATATGAGTCTCCATCTGCAACCTTATGCTCACAATAGAAGGAATTCAGTGATTGAAAAAAAGTGCTGCATGTTTAGAAGGGCTGCTTATGAGGACGCTCAAGTATTTCCTCATTTTCTGTAAGTTAATTTTAATTCCAGCAGTATGAAAAAAGTAGTTCTCTCAGCTGTTTCCTTTTGTGTGCCGTTTTGTGGTCATGGTGACTCTGAATGACTTTCTAAGGTGTTTTGTAACGTGCAAAAGGGTTTGTTCTGAGCAGCTCACATTGAGTATGAGTGTGGCTACCTTGTAATTGCAGCAAGAACCTGGAAGTGATTGCACTGTCATTCTGCTCTGCAGTGCAGGCTCTCATTAGCGCTAATCAGTGATCTCTGTTCTGCTTTTGCATCTTTGACCCAGTTGCTTAGCTGAACTTAACACAGTTGCTAGCATGACACAAAGCAGACTCTTGGCACAGCCTTGATCATAGAGCAGGGAGAGATCTGGCAACTTTCACACAAATCCATTATAATTAAGGCTTCCGGTCTGGGATTTAAAGTTCTTCTTTCTCTTAAAAGCCTGAAAGCCTTTTAAAAAAGATTTTTCAAGCTGAAAATGAACCTACAGCTGGTAGAAGCGAAGTCCCCCGATGGTACTAGCTATGAGCAGACCCAGGAGAGGCAGGTGCTGCTCTTGTTCCTTCATCAGGCTTTGCAAATGTGCTTCTACCCTGAGCGCTTTTTGACCAGAGCCTCCCAGTTGTTCTTCAGTTTCACGTGACAACAACAGTCCCCTGAGCAGTTAGAGGAGTGTTGCACAGTTTGCTTTCTTCCAGTGCCAGCTCTAATTCTGAGTTCAAGCCTCATGTAGTGTTAATCCTCGCTGCCCACTTGGAGCCAAACTGCAGTATGCAAGGGACTGTTCAAAGGACCCCCATTCCCCCATCCTGCCAGAGGCAGTGCTCCCCCCTTGAACCTTTTTCCTCCCATCCTGTTGCAGTTTGATGACAAGATGATGAATCAGAGGCTGAGACTTCTGCCAATGACAAGAGCACAATTTGGCATCCCTTGTGCAGCTGGCATCCAAAGGATACAAGACATCAAATTATCCTGTGCTCCTGGTCCAGCTGAGCCTGTTGGTTTATGACCAGAACATCCCTCCACTCTTCAAAGTGTGCTTGAAAGTTAAAAGGCATCACTGAGCATTTGCCACATGATGGACATATGACAGCACAAAACCTGCTCCCTGCAACGCTCCTTGGTGGAGAGCAAAAAGCCATTGGAGAGCTGCAGCTGTATGGAAACATTTGCAGCTGCACAATTCACATTCCCGTGTTTCAGTCTCTCACAGGCCCATGTAGACCTTCTATTATTAGTTTTAAAAGGAGAATAGCTGACAGCTGATTAATTTGGGCGGCGTATTTCAGAGAGAGTTGTTTTATGACTGAGATGTCAAGAGTGGCAAGCCAAGAAAGTATTGACTAAAGTTACAAAGAAAGATCTCTGATGTAGAGCACAATCCTGTTTATCCAAAAGATTTGCAGGGGACAAAACCATCTTCATACCACTCTGCTGTCAGCATGTCCAAACCTGTGCTGGGGGAGGTGAGAAGCTGAACAGCTCAGCCTGTTTGTGTTCGTCCCCTAGCAGTTCCTGGGAGAGCTCCCTGAAAGTTTCCTGGCATGTTGTCGCAGGGAGGGCTACATACTGCAACTCAGCCTTCAGAAACTTGCCTGAAAAATAATTTTGAGTGACTCATTCTGGTGTTGGTTTTTGGAGAAGAGTCGAGTTGGTTTCAGAGGGAAGAGTGGAAAAAAAATCCCCACTTTTGGACACTGGATACACGTTGTGTAATCTGCTGATGCTCTGGATTAGAGCTGCTCTGCTGTGCATCAGACTGGGTTTCACCATTGCACTGACCCTGATACACTCATGCTCAGGGCAGCAGATTGGTTTTTGGGAATGTCTGAAGGCCCAAGGGCAGACACTGGTTTTTCAGTTCTCTTTTATTAGCAGCAGCACATGACAGTAGGTTGCAAGCCGAGCAGTATCCCCCCGGGACATGCTGTCTGGCCACCCCTTTCATTTCCTGTGGCAGGCACTGCCCTTGTCTGTCACCTGTAAGCAAGACC
>NW_010320038.1:42057-60622 GCF_000700745.2 Antrostomus carolinensis
GGAGCTGCATCAGATGATCCATTTAGATTTTGCCTCTCCTACAGTGATGAGCCTCTGCCATGGCACTGTAAAGCCACGGGACTGTTCCCTCTGCCCCGACTTGGGATCCTGTCCCAGAAGGTGAGAGCAACGAGTGGCATGAGGTGAGGAGGCTGAATTGCCCTGCAGTCACCATGGGCTGGGAGGAGACTGCATGTTTTTCAGTGCAGAGTGTTTGTGTCCGTGGTGGTGATCGGGTGATCAGCTGGGCAGAAACACTGATCCCTTGAGCCAGGCCAAAGCTGCTGTCAAGGCACGGAGGAGGTGGTCCCAAAACATGTGCAGAGCTGAGGTCCTTACAGACCCTGCTTGTCACCATGTGCTGCCTCTGCCCTCTTCCTCGCTTCAGGGACCAGGGAGACATGGGAAAGGGTAGCAATGAGAGTAGAGCTTTTTTAATTTCTATCCAACAGTTGACCTCAGGTTCCTTTTTCAATAGAAGTTTCCCTAGAGATGAGATTTAATGTAAAGGTTGGGTGCAGGCAGAGGTTGAACTTTATTGCATTTAGAAATGCTTACTTCATGTCCTCGTGTTTGGAGCTCTTTGTGTGTGGCAAGGGGGCTGCCACACAAGCTGGTTGTACAGGGGACCCTATCAGCAGGTTACAATCTTTTCTGTGCCAGGCTCGGGGGATAGTATAATATACTGTCGAATCTGGCATTTGCATTCAGATCTGCTTTCCTCTCCTATGGAGACATTATCCAGTTTTCTGCTGAGACACATCAAGAACTAAGGTCCCTGCTGCGTTTTATTTACTACTGGCTGACACGCATGGACAGCAGAAAACAAATGTAAACATCACTCGGTGCTGTGCACTACAATAGCACAGAATGCATCCTGGGGATTTATGGCTGTCTGGAAGAACAGGGGGTCCGAGGGGCAGCCCGAGGTCATCAGCTGCAGCACCTTATCAGCAGATCCCAGCGAAGTTCCTGTGCCTGTGGCACTGATGGCCCTGATAACACGTGTGTACCTACCTATTCCAAAAGTATGGCCAGATCCTCGGGTAAAGAAGATGAAGCCGGTGGACTTACGCTGAAGGTAACTGTAATTTTTTCTGGAAAACCTCGGCAGTTCATGTTCTGGATGTGGCAGACTGATTGCAAAGTGGCCATTTATCCAGTGATTTCAGGTGTCAGTCAAAGGTTGCTCTGGCCAGCCTGTGTGATATCCTGAAATCTTGAACAAATGGCCACATTCCTCTTTCTCCACCTGAATAAACTTTCCCTGTGGAAAACCAGGCTATATTAGGGGAAGATCTCTTGTGCATCAGCCTCTTGTTGAGTTGTATCAGGTCTGTAATGTCACTTTGAGTGGCTCTGCTGCTGGTGTGGTGTATGACCTTGCCTGTGGTAGCAGCGCACGTGGGCTTACTGTCTTCTGAGCTCTGGCATCACACGTGCCCCTCAGGGACACAGTGACAGGACAAACTCCAAAGTGAACCACCACTGGCTCTGGGAAGATGTGTTCTTGCTGCCTGTACTGGTGCCAAATGGTACTCTGACTTACACAAGTATTAAAATCTTTACTATCAAAAAAATGATTTGTCATGAAAAGAAAAATTTGTTGCTTCAAGTGAGGGAGTAGTTGTCTCCTTCTGAGACTGGGTAGAAAAGAGAGATGCTAGGAATAGGTTGCAGGAAGAATGAGGAAAAGAGATAGCTAGTTATCTGTGAAAGAGGAAAGAAAACTTCATTAAAAGGTAATTTATTCTTCTGGATGAGTGGTTGGCTTCCCACAAAGTGGGCAGAAGTCAAAAGTCAAAACCTAGACTTCTGACTCAGCACAACACTTATAATTTCAACAGTCTCATTTAAAAGCAAACCAACCAGCCCATCATTGCAGACTGTGAATCCTGTAAAATATTTTTTCAGTAACATAGACATATGGTGTTCCCAAAACAGAAGAGCCCAGGACCCTTGTGGCGGCGGGGTGAAGTTGAGAGCCTGCTAGACCGTTTCGCTGCTGCCCACAACTGAACAGGAGCAGCAAATCTGTCGACTTGAGCAGATTGCCCTTGTGACAGTTGCTCATTAACGGCTGTCACATCAGTTACGTTGCCATGACAGCCTCAGGTCTGACAAATGTGACAAAGCTGTGTTTTATCAGCAAATCCCCCAGCAAATCCCCTGCTGGCCCTAGCCAGGAGAGCATATGGGTAAGAAGAGAGAATTATTCTTCCTGCTCTTTGTTACTGACCGATTCTGCTCTTTGTATGCGAACCAGCCAGCTAGGACTAGTTGCATTCCTCTGTAATTTGCAGTACCTCCTCTATGGGGCTGAACCAGTGATGAATTAATAGCTTTTTCCATTTGTTAAGAAGTTTTATTCATTGTTTCAGTGACCAAGGAAACTCTAAAGGTCAGACTGAAGCTTTGGGGAATGGAGCAGAAGCGCCGGTGTTCTGACTGTTGCAGGGCAGGCTTGGGCACCCTTGAATCAAACTGGCTTTTTTGTAGAAGGGTTACAGAGGTTGGGCCAGGTACGTTGGCCAGGGTTAAACCTGTGGGGTAAGAAGTCAGACTTACCCCATAAATAAAATATAAAATAAAAATGCAGGAGCATTTTATTTATATTGGACTAATAATCTCCCTTTGAAATTCCTCATTGAACACTACACGAAGAAGCAGTCTGCAGCTGTTTATTATCTATAGGTTAATGCCATATCACACTCATGCATACAATGAGGAAAAAAAGGATAAAATTATAAACACACAGAGATCTTTCTATCACAAATGTATCAATGTTGAAATATAGCAGGATCTTTAATGTAAGTATTTGCCCCTCTTATGCAGGGAAGGTAAAAGAAGGGAAATACTAGTTGAATAAATTATATAATATTACATAAATAAAAAAATGAGGAGGGCTCCAGAGCTTTGTGAGGTATAGGAGAATTACCCTTTCCTGAGCAGAATCAGATCTGCTTACAAGCACCCAGTTCATGTCTGCAGAGAATTGCAAACAGGATGCAGCTTTGGTCATGTTGGCAGGTAATGGAGTTTTTTTTTAACTGAATTGATAGACCTCAGTGCTCTGTGTCAGATGGTTGTGAGGTTGAATCCTGGTGCTAGCTCTGTGTGTGCGTGTATGATGGATGTATGGATGGATGGATTACTGCTCCCCTCAGCTCTCTGTATTAGCAGACTCCAAGTAGTGAAGCTCTCACCAGTAACGTTTTATCTTCAAAACAGGTAGAAGCTTTTGTTTGGGAGATCCTAACTCTGCCCAAGAGAGTAAAGACAAACCTACTTAGTACAAGCCTCTGTTCTGGGACTGACATTCTCATGTGAGTGCAGCAGGCCTGTGCACAGGCAGTACTGAGTCACTCCCTGGCTTGAGATGTCCAGTGTCATCTCTGAGACAGGAAATGGTGATGCTTCAGCTGCTCACTAGTGTGCTGTTCTTCAGAGTGCCACACGTGTGCCATACCAAAGTCTAAGGTGGCTTTGACCGAAACACACATAGGCAAATATATTTATTTTGAAACAATAAGTAATAAATCTAATTATTAGTTATGCAATTACTGCTATAAATTAAGTCAGTGCTTTTTCAAGCATTGTTGGAAATTCTAGACAAAGCTGCCAAGTGAAACATGTGAATCCTATTTTATAGCTTGTGTCTGCTGGGTGCAGGGGGGGGAAGCTGAATAAAAATAAATCAGGGTATAACTCAGAAAGACAAAATTTGTTGTGTACTAATGGCAAATGTCTACTCTCCTGATCTCCATGGGAGCAATGGCAGAGAGAGGGAATAGATCATTTTTGTGGCTGAAGAAGCACAGTTAGTAGGAGAATGAAAGACAAAGGATGGAAATGTGTTTGTTCTCAAAGGATGCCATGTACCTCCTCATAGCTGGGTATTTTTGAGGGAATACCTTTTGTTTTACATTTTTAAGCAAAAGCAAAGTTTTTTTTCCTCTCCTAGTAACAGTCAGTCCCAGCAAGTTGCTTCTTCCATTGCACCTTTCTGACATGTAGAAGTGCTGTAAGAAACTGTGTGAAAACAAACTCCGGTTACCATATTGTTTGAAGAGAAACTACTGAAGTGAGGCTAACATTTTGTTTTTTGTTTGTCTAGTGTTCAGTATGCTAAATCCTAATCTGTGGCTAAGTTTGAGGTAGTGGGTGTAATAATAACTGGGTTAATAAAAATCAGGCCTGATAGGCTTCACGTGAATTGAGCAGAATAGTGCCTTTTGCTAGCTGTAGCCCTCTCTCACGCATTTGGATTTTGAAGAGCTGGTTAAGGGAGAATGAGTCAATGCATGTCCACTTGCTCATTACTGTCTCCGAATCCTGTCACAAATCTGTGGCTAATAATGCAGCACTTAGAAAATCTCTCCATCTTGTATCTCAATGGGAAGTTTGCATTTCTGTTGTGTTTCCGTAGCAAGCACATTCTTGCAGGCAGTGCAGGCAGGGAAGTGGAAAAGCAGCTTCTTAGAACTTCTTCGTCTCTTAGCTATCTGCATCCTAGTTTGGAATTTTAATTATGCCTTTAAAATTTTCCTCCAGAAAAATGAGTTTGAAGCCTAGGCAGTATTCCCATATAAGTGACTGAGTCATCTTCCTTGGGAATTGAGGGATCACTGGAGTTGTGGTCTCAGTGACTAAGATGAACAGATATTAGGAATTTGTTGTAAATTTATGTTATACCATTCATGATTGTTTCTTCTGCGTGTAGTCATACAGGGAGAAAACAAACATCATTATTCTCAGACAGGTTTTCTTTGTATTGATGTAGTAACAGCCAAAACAAAAAATGGTGGGACTCACAAGGAGTAAGATGGACAATTAATATTCAAATTAACACACTTTTTGAAGCAGTTTGTGTTTTACAGTTAAATTTTAATTTTCCCCTACTTAAACATAGCTAGGTGGATCATATATTTGCAGTTTCATATCTGAGGCTATATTAATAATCCTAGATAGTCAGGTAAAGGTAAATGTGACAAATATCTTTGTGAGAGAGTTCACTTGCCCATAGATTAGGGCCAATAGATCTGTGATGTACACAAAGCAGCAGATCAGGTCTCAGAAAACTGTGCCTATGAGGAGGTGACTATACAGATTTTTCTTCTCCCCCTAGACAAAGGGGCTGTGCAGGATATTGTATTCAGTTCTCAATCTAAAAGCTGTTAATGGGTGGGAAAGAAATAGCCTGCAATTCCGATTGTGGGAAAGATATGAAGACAAGTGCCCTGAAGGGTAAGAGGTATGTAAGGCTTTGAAGAAATAAGGAAAGGAAGGGTTTTAAAAGTAATTGAATAATTAGATCTCATTCAAGGGATGATTCATAGAACTTGGTCTTGGCTGTCTTTGGCTAGAAACTTTGGAAGAAGCAGTAGCCAAGAGGTGAATGAAAATGCACCGTAGTTCTTTTGGCATATTTCCTTCCAAAATAGATGCTGAAGCTTCTTCTCATGGAGCTACAGGTGCTGTGCTAAAAAATATTTCCTACCTTCTTTGTCACAAACAAAGCCACTCAGAGCTGAGTTTAAATAAGATATTCTACAGCAACTGTAGTCAAAGAAGGGTTACCTTTAAATTGTCATCCATCCTGTAAAACAATTGCCCAGTGTCAGTCAAAGAGTTTGAAGACTTGAAGGGATCTAGACTGATTCCCTGTACAGGTCATTAGGTGACCAAGCAGATGAAAATTTTGTCAGCTCTGTTACAATTTTTGGTGCAGTCTTTTTACTAGAGAAGTATGTTGAGACACTGTGGAAAAAAAATGGAGAGAAATGCTGCAAAAAGCAGTGAGCCTATGGATTGAAACGGGTCATACTAACCAGTGTTGTTGGATCCCAATTGCCCTTTAATTTGAACATCAGAGTGTAGTGACTCCCTAGAGAGCCTAGGGAGGCTCCTGAGACAGCTCTGAAAAATTAACTAGTGTAAATAACCCTGTACCTTTGTGGCACATCGCAGCTGCAGAATATGCAGTGAGTGGGAAGCACTGGCTATGTATTTTGGGGTTTGAAGTGTCAGGGAGCATTACTGTGACGTTACATAGGAGTAATACAGCTAACCTGCTGTATAGGCAGTGTAGGGGTGAGTTAGAAGCAGAGCTGAAGTAAGTATATTTGAGATCCCACTCACACCATTACTAATGAAAGGACCTTTCTGATGCCTTTCCAGCTTAAACAGTTGGAACTGTGTGTACTCAGTAGGTTTTCTTTTCTTTTAGTCATGGGGTACATAACTGGACTTGCTTCTTTGTGTCTCCAGGCAGCTGGATTCTGCTGCATTTTCTCTTTATGGATGATCCTGGTTGAGAAATCTGCTAATCTGCATTGGACTTGACAGGAAAAAATATTAGGGATATGGTTTTGAAACTGAAAAGTGCAGCACCATAATAAATTGTGTCTCTCTGGTTGAACATGAGGATAAAATTCATTCCAGACCCTGTGTTCAAATGGAACAGTTTATGAATGGAAGCACAGCCCCTGGATTGTATTTCAGCATTAGTTTCTGGCTTGGAATTGTGCTACTTCCAACATAGACAAGGATATGTATTTTACAAGCTTTAATTCTCCCACTGTTCAGATTGTTCAAATATAAAATTCCTTCTGCTGGAGATGGCTGTAGAGTATATGCCATAAGAAAAACATTTTATTTTTAAATAAAACAGGTTAGTAACTGTTGTCTGCAGTTTACATGTTGAAAATAGCTTTATATTTGGCTGAAGGAGAACTGGTTAATGCTCAGAGGTATCACAATTGTATTTCTGCTTTGCCTTCATTTCTCGCTATCCACGTCTTGTTTTATGATCATCACCTGTGCATCAGCTCTGTCACCTGTCAGATGGGGATAACTCTGCTAGTGGCAGCACAGCCATGTCATTACTGTCATCTAATACAATCAGTTGCTTAGATGAAAGTCCCTGGCTTTAGTAAATGTGAATTAGTATTGATTATATTCAGATGGACAAGCTGGAAGACAATAATGTTGTAGTTATCAAATAAACAAACAAATTAAAAGAAAACATGCTTAAGCAGCATGTATTAGGAAATTAGGAGTCTTGGACCGAAGTCTATAAACTTTCTGGCCCCTGCTGCAGAGAAACAGCAGCTGAGAAATAGATGCTCAAAGATGAAGGAGCCAAAACCTCCTGTCAGTTAACATGCTGTGGTTTCATCCACTGCTTAAAACCATTTAGTTTTAAACCTCTTGGATGGATTATGTTATAAAGTTGACAGAAACAAGAGTGAGATGATAGAAGAAAGGGAAAGTTTAGGCAAAAAATTTGAGGTGTGATTTTACATCTGTTAATTGAAAACTTAAAATTATTTATTTATTCTTTCTCACTGTGGTATTTGAAGATGCTGAGCTCCTGTAACTTTGCTTGAGAAAAGGTAAATTCTATTTTAAGGATGTATTTATGTCTGTCTTCAGTCTTGCTGGTTTTCCTAGGTCATAGTCTTAAAGCATAGAAATGTCAGAATTTCTTTGAGCTACTAAAAAGTGTTTTCTAAGAAAGTGTGTGGAGTTTAGAATAAAAGCTGAGATGTGGGCAAGATTTTCAAAAGCAGCTGCTTGAATTGCACCTGAGAGAAGTGGAAAGATATGGACAATACCAGTAGCTGACTTCGACCAGTTTGCTAACGGTGTCTCTATGCGTATCGGGCAGGCAGAGGTAAATGACAGCTTGTATACTGGACTCTGTTGAAGCATGCTGGCCATACTTCTGCAGAGAATTTCCTGTTTTCCTGTTCTGAAAAAGGTGTTGCTCATCCCAGCAAAAGTCTAGGAGTGACTAGACAGGCGTCTTCATCCTGTCTCACCAACTGTATATTCTGATCATGTCCGTGTAGCAATTGATTTCTGAAACATGCACCTGTAATTTTAAAATCAATAACTGATTAAGAAGCCATGTGCCCTCTGTACAGCCCATTTATAGGCAAGAGTATTTCCAATTTAGTCTTTGTTTCCCCTTAGATGGTTGTGTTCCCAGTGACTGGACAAGTCAGGCAGTAGTAGTAACAGAAGATGGAGACTGTGCAGTATGTAGTTCTAGATAAAATAAAATAACAATCAAAAGTTGATAAAGTTCTTGGGTTTATATGAAACAAGTAAAGCTCTTGACTACATTAGAACTGAGTAAACACCCTTTACCTTGGTTTACCCTTGAACTTACCACTGAATTTTTCAGACAGATTATTGTGTTAAGTCTTCTGTATGATCCGTTGACATCAAAGCAGTCTTGTCTAACAGCACAATGAGTAATAGGGCTTGACTGAAACAGGGTAGCTTTGAAAGAAAAGATTTAGCTGGCAAATAGCTTTTATCTTTTCCATGAGAAAAAGAGAAGTTTTTGTTGAAATAGATGTGCTTGTCCTTAGCATAGGTAAAGTACCTTGTTGACAGTGTTTTGAAAGATTTCTGTAATACATTTTAAAAGTTACTAAGGTGTTTCCTCGTGTGGAATTCTGGTTCCCTGTTTTCTGTCTATTTTCATTGGGCATTCACTTGTGGAGTTACTCTGAAAAGGTGCTGTATTGAATGACATGCACTCAAAGTTTCCCTCTTGTTTCTTGTAAGAAGTGAGATTTCTTCTTGATGCCTGAAAGCCTCGTTCTGCGAGGCAGGAAGGAAAAATATCTTTTGAGAAATGTGAAGCTCAGTAGATCCTCCCTCGAAGGAGCCTATGCACATTTGCCCTAGGCTGACTGCCTTGCTTAGTACTTTTGCATTGAATGAATTTCCTGCTTAAAGCAAATAACATCCAGTTTATATCAGCTGTGTTGAGAGTGATTCACCTTTTCAAAAGCACCTAAATGATTCACGCAGTTACATGCTTTTGACTTTCAGTGATACTTTGGCTCCTGAGTACACAAACCATTGCTGGGCATGGGAATAAGACTTCTGTGAAGTGTTTCTGAGAATTGAATGAAGGTAGTGTTAGGTACTTGGCTGGAGCAGTGGTGTCTGGAGGAAGTCTTTCAGCGGGAGAAGAACAGATGTTATACACCAAATCACATGAGCAGGGAGGAGATAAAAGCAGGAGCAGTGAGAGGCTGGAACAAGTAGAAGCCTGGCTCTGCTTCACCCGTAGGCAGATACATGCCCATATGCATTCCCTTGATGCCAAGCTGCTGTACTTACCTCTGGGATGTTCCCTTGCCCATGCTGTAGTTCTTGCACAGAAGGTTCATTTCCTGCTTTGCAAAACTGCCTTTGAATAGTCATATGTGCACCTCTGTAGAGATTGTAGCGTATGTGTCAGCACATTAAAGACTTCCAAGTAGTGTGTTTCCTTTTGGGGAAATCTCTACGTTGGCACACATGTACTGTACCTCTCATAGCACTGAACATGAATGCTCATCCTAGCAGTTACACAGCACTGTTAAGCACGCAAAATGCAGAAGAAATAACTCTTTCTTCCCCCAAAATTATGTGTTGGGAAAGGATGGACTGATTAATCCCCATATAGTAAAATAGAAAATGCTGGATACATCATTGTGCATTAAATCTTCTTCAGTTATACATGTAAGTGTTGTAGTGTCATGTAAGAGTGTAGCCACAGTTAGCATCTGAAAGAACTCTCTGTCAACAGTCTGTTCAGTTTCAGCTTTGTTATTCATAAGATTCATTCCTCCCTCCAGCTGTTTTAACAAATTGAAAGACTTTGTTTCAGTTTATAAATTCTATTTATCCATTGTTCATTCTCATAGCTATTTTCCATGCTCAAATATCCGTCCCCCCAAGAAAAGAAAGCCTGACCCTATAAAAGAATGGAGTGGAGTGATTCTTTGAGGAGAAAGTCCAAGATGGCAAAATACTGGAGTTGCCATCTGCAAAGCTTCCAGAGCTGGTATCTCTCTGTTGTGTATCTGGGCTGGGTGGGGATACTGGGCACAGAGCAGAATGAATGGGGTGTGGGTGCATTACCAAAGGATTCTCACTTTTTGTGTTGTGGCTCAGTTTTCTCATTAAAACTGGAAAGGCCAAAACTTGCTTCTGTGAGAACTGAGTGGAACAGTTGCTTGACATTTTGGTGGTACAGCTACAGTATGAGGAGAATTTGTCACTCACAGAAACTCCAACTGTATTGTCTTTTTTAATAGGAAGACTGCTCAAATGTTTAAGAAAATACAGATGTCTGGAACAGCAGAGATAATACCTTGAAACTGTGCCATAAAATTAAGCTGCAGTTTGAAAAAAAAAGCCCTCAAACTTTAAGCCGTCTTCATATTTGTATTTCCTTTAGAGCCCCACCTGGACTATAGCTGCTGTAAAGATTCAACTAAAATGAATTTCATGTTTTTCACACCCTTAGACTTTATAGGATCAAAAAAAGCATCCTTAGCATGGCTTCTGCACCTAAAACATAGGATAAAGAAAACCTCTTGTATGTGGTTGTCCTACTGCGCATTCTTCCTTCAGCTTAAACAGGAAAATGTCTCACGAAAATGAGGTAGGAGTTCAGATTGTCACAGATTTTAGGCACACACCAGAAGAGATCGTTATTCCATCAGGAAACTGCAGGAATTTGTGCTCTGTAGGAACCTGTGAATTCTGGTGCATTTATAACGCCTACACATTTCAGAGCAAATTATGAGTTAAGATATTCCATCTCCAAATCATCAGATGAGTAGATAGTCACAAAAGATATTTGAAGAGTATTCATAATTTCATAAGTCATTACCTTTTGGAGTCACAAAGGCATTTATTTTGTTCTAGCAGGATGAAATCTGCAGTTAGTCAGCCTATGCCCACTGTGTGCTAGGCACAGGTATGATTCTATCTGCCTCTGTAATACAAATCACTGCACCAGCATCATAAAGGGTTTCACAGTATTTACCTACCTTTTGGAGGACTAGGACAGAGTTTTGAATTAACTTTGGCTGAGTTTGTGGTATCAACTGGAAACCAGGTGGAATTTGCAGACTTATGACAGACGCAACTGGTTAATTTCTGTCTTAAATGTTTAGATTTGTTCATTAAACAAACTCAGGAAAAAATATAGTCACATGAAGCTGTAACTGAAGAGTTTTCACGTAATAGATTTTATAAGCCTCACAGGCCTTATTTGTTTTATGATGATGGAATTTTTAGTAAGAAAACATTATCTGTACTCTGTGTGTATGCTGTATTCTAGCAAATTTATTTACTGGAAGACAAGTTTTGTTTGTGAAGTTTATGAACACATTGTGCAGTATTGTGCATGTATAACTGTGTAACTGCACAAGCCTATGCATCTGTAATAGTCTATTTATAGATGCATATTTTCAGTTCTCTGCTTATTGGTATTGGAAAGATCATTCTGCGTACGAGTGAACTGAAGGGGGAACAGTGAAGGAGTAGGAGGCAGGAGAGAAGTGTGGGATATGATTTCATTTCTGGTATCCACTACGAACACTGGCAAAGGAACGTCTGAAACTAGAGTTTAGCTGACAACTACATAAGCATAAACTCAATGAAAGCAGAGTAGAATTCAGGTTTGAGCTTTCGCTAGGTGAACTGTGTGTTATGATGGGTCATAGCAAAATCTGGATTGACATTTTGTTTGTTGATGAGTTACGTTGGGAGTAGATAGGTGTAATTCTGAAGGTCTGATTGATGTAGAGTTGCTTTTCTATAGTAACCACATCTTAAAAGAGATGATGAAAATATTATTGTATAGGGAGCAGATCCAAATTAGACCTCTGCTGCATTCAGCTTAAATCCATAATAAAGAAGAAAAGGAAGATGAATGCCAGCTTCAGTGCTGGGGTGTACAACACTGCCATGCGAAAGTCTGGGGGAAAGTTTGAGTCAGACTTTGCTTTAGGCACATTCACTTTTGGAATGAGGTGCGTTCACTTTTGGAGTGAGAGAGCACATCTGTTCAGATAATAGTTTTTATACCCTGGCCTTGTCTTGAAGAAGATATTTCCATATGGGTGCTATACCAAATTTACCCTACTGCGTATGGAATGCTCTCAGCTTGGCGAGCGGCCAAAACATTCCCTGCAAGGGAGAAGGGACTGAAATTGTATCTGATCTGAGTGTTAATCTATGTCCCTCAGGCTTATCCTGTGGCCGTTCCCGTGTTGCAAAGGCAATGCTGGATATGCCTTTTCAATGAGATCATTGCAAAGTCAAATTGCTATTAAATTATATTTTATTCACAGTTTTGAATTGAGTTAAAGTAGGAACACCAGTGCTAAAACTTTGGGTACAAATGCTGGTGCTGGAGTGACACTCCAAATGCTGTCTGGATAAAATTAATCATTTCACACAAACCTTTCAAGTTCATGTTACATGTTTTAATATTGTTAAACATAAGTGATAGCACATTACAGCACTGCAGCCAATCTGTAAACGAGAAAGAGGACCCTATTCCTGAACTCACTGGCTACTTGTTCTTCCTGGACACGTCCAGCTGAATGGAAGGGAGTGGGATCATGTTTTCTTCTTGACACATTTTTTGAGGCTGTGTACTCTCATGCCCTCCCTGGCAGTACAGCTGTTAAAGGCGTGCAGCACATGCAGAGAAGTGGGATTTGGGAGGAGTGAAACCCATGCGAGATGTGCATGGAGCAGTCTGCATGAGGACATGGGCCAGGGTCTCGCTGGCAGGGCTCATGGGCTATGGTGCTTGTCTGGCTGCTGCTGCAGCTCTTGGTCCTCTCCAATGAAAGAATGAAACTGTTAAATCCAAAATGCTGCCCTGCATCAGGTTTACTCCTGCTCTGCAGACTGTGAAGAACAATTGTTCTCTCAGCAGAACTCACTAGTACAGTGGGTCTATTCAAGCCTGCATCTGGGAAGATAGTTAGTGCCTTCATTTATAAAATTCCTATCATAGAAGTGTAAGTTCTTTGGATCAGTGACTGGTCTCTTGAGAGGTCTCTAACATGTCATGTACACAGCAGCATGTAAATCACCTTCATAAAAGGAAAGAGGAGAAGCTCTTTCAAATCATCAAATACCATCTCGTAGCCTGGAAAGGTTTAAAAGAGATTTGGTATCATTCAAGGTTGGTTTGTGGGTTTGTTTTTATTTTGCCTCTGTCTAAAACCTCCTCGCTCCCTTCTGCCGCTCTGAAGGCAGCGTACATGGGAACAGAGCTGGCGTGTCTGTGGCGGGGGGGCCCCCTCTGTTGGAAATGGCGGCTCCTCCAGAAGCCTCAACAGAAACCCACTGTTGGCAGGAGCCACAGTCCATAGCGGTTCGGTGGCTGCAGTCAGCTCCGGTGGGTGGGTGTTTCGCTGCCTCCTACTACAAGGAATGTTAAAACAGGTTTAAGTGTTTCCAGTTGTTTCACTGTCTAGTGGTTGGAGGCCTGATGAAAGGAGATTTATAACACTTATGCTTGTGGTAGCTTGTAGAAACTTTCCTTTCATGCAGATGACAAAGGTCAGTGCTGTGGGAGCTGAACTCTTTTCTTGAGAAAAGCCCCTCTTCTGACGGCTGTGTACACCTGTGACAGCGATAGCTGGGAGGATGCTCCCTTCAAATTCACTTACCAGCTTGTAGTAGTAAGAGAAGAAAGAATATTTACACAGTAGTTACGAAGTCAGTGGATAAAACTGAGGCCCATGGTACCATTTCTTTTGCAATAGATTTAGTTCATCATCATTCTAGAAAGAAACAGCTCCTTCGCTATTGGATCTTATTGGTGTTTTTTGTTTGTGAAGGGCAACTCTTGAAATTCCTTATGTTTCTTCTAATGGCTTTTCAGTGTTGATTCACACTTTCCTTTTTTGTTTTAGTGTGGAAGAGTGAAATTCCAGCAAGGCTGACTTAGTGAAAACTGAATTAGTGTTGATGGCTGGAGAGAAATGTAACTTGATCTTCTGTCTCCAGCGCTTGAATCAGGAACTGAAATAATTGTTCTAAGATCCTGGTCAAGTTGCCAGAAAATGGAGCAGTGCTTCTGCCAGATAGTCACCGCAGAAGTGCCAGACATTCCTCCCCTCTTCGAGCTCGTGAGTGTGTGTATTTGAGGAGGAAAATACACACAGGCAGCAGGGGACCAAAGCACTTTTCTCTCCGAGGTGCTCACTAAGTGTGCAGTGCCCCCGGGGAGATCAGTGTGTGACCACTGGCAAGGGCTATGTGCACAGGACTCAAGCACAGGAGTTTTTTCCCTGATTTTCCCTGTTGAGCAGTGGCATTAGTCACTCTGTCACAGGGCTTCACAGAGGATATGAGGTGAAGCCACCAGAACAGGATTGAAGTGCTCTTCATGCAACAAGAGAAGCTAATTAAGTCCCTGACAAAGTCGTGGCTCCCTGGAAGAGATGGTGTTGTCTGCCAACTACTAAGCCCAGCTGCACTGGTTAATAATTTGTGCTTTTAATTGAAACCATTGTGCACTACTATAGCCCTGCCTTGTGGGAGCTGCTGGTGCAATAAATCTTGATTTTTCCATATTAGAAGGCTGTATTCTTTGGGGGTTTTAAGAAGTCTTGGGCTTTTTTGCCCCCCCCTCTTCTGTTGCTATAGCTACTATAATTTTTGTTAACAAAGGCAATAAGTAGTTTGCTCCGCTTAGTTTACGTTATTGTGATTCTGGTATAGCTGCCAATATTCTCTCCGTCCTTTCTCCTCTCCCCTCACTACCCTCCCACCCCCCCAGTTCCATTCTCTAAAGAAGCTGCAGGAGTCTGGGAACTGCTAGTCTCCTGCAGTCACTCCAGGGCTGTATGTGCGTTGGGGGAATGAGGCTTCTACCCATCAATTAGGAACTCAAAAACTTGAGTTTGGGTTTGAGTTTGGGCTTGGATATTGACTGTGCAGACCCGAGTTCCCACACTCAGTCGCACCTGCTTTGCAGGACAGCAGGATTTTCTGTCTCTTTCAGTAAAGTCTTACATCAGGCTACCACAGTATCACAGATCCAATTTTCTTGAAGTATCTTCAGGTAAATACAAAGTTTATTCCATGAAGAAAATTTTAGCCATGGAATGAAAGCATTCCTGAGCATGAGGAAAGATGGGCCGCTTTCTCTGAGGGATGTTAGGGTGCCTTCCCAGTGTCGGGGGGAAGAAGGGGAGCATATTTCTCTTCCCTCCTGGTGTTTCTTGTTGCCTTTTTTCCTTCTAAAAATGTTTTAACTTCCTTATTTCCTACCTGTGTCTTTTTCTGACACAGTATGTTAGCTATCCTTCATCTCACCCTTGTTCTACTAGTCTTCAACTCTTCTGGTTTGTCTGGTCCTCACCCCTCCTCCCCTTTTCTTCTTCAGTGTGCTTCCTCTGTTTCAGCAGCATGGCTAGGGGCACAGTTGGGGTTCACTCATTTCGCTGGCACCACGCCTCTTCTGTGTTTCCTTTCTGTCTGTTCAGTCATCAGAGGTGGGAGATGGAGCTTAGGCAGGCAGGGCGTGGACCACACCCTCTCAGTCTGCCTGCTCACTCTTGAAGCACTGTGGTTTATTGTCCTGGGAGCACAGGGAGCTTGGATTTATTTGTTTTGGCTTAGAATGTGTAGAGTTTGAAGGGGAGGGAGGCTAGTAGCCAAGAGGTTCATAAACATGAAGAGTATCTGAATCAGAAAACCACTGTGACCAAAACAGATGCTCATTGCCCCAAGAGATGCTGGTTTTCAGGAAGGCAGCCGTGGCACAGGAGAGGGTGGTTTTGGTGACCACAGAAGCTGGTGAGGAACGGCTTATCTCTGTCAGTGATGTGTTTACCATTGGGGATAGCTGCATGTCTGGGCCCCACCGTGTTTCTGGAGAACTTGAACTTACTAAAGAACATCTCTCTGCTTGTGTGAGAGCTACGTCATAAAGTTACTCCTGGTTCACTGGTAAAACAACAATATTTGGAGAGATCAAACCATAGATTCCTGAAGTAGACTAGGAAAAATAGGAGCAGCTCTGGGAAAATAGACCGGTCAGCCAGATGCCAGAATGTGGACAATGGGGTTTACTCTCTGGCACTGAATTTGAGGATCTTGCCTCTAAGCAGCTTTCCTAGGACTACAAAAGAAACCCATGTCAGAGCTCGAGCACAGCTCAGAGCTCCTGCATCCTGCAGATGTTGCGTTAAGTACAAGAACATAATTTCTAAATGTAAACAGATACCTCTCCTGAACAACTATTGCACAAATCCCTAATGCAAACAACAGGCTTGCGTGCCATCCCATTTGCTGCTGCTAATGCCTGTGTCCAGGGTCACTTCTGGATGTACTTTGGATACAGGAGAATTAAGATCTTCTCTGTGACTTTCTACAGATTCCCTGGGTAACTGCCAAGAGCAAAAGAGACAGACTCAAGGTTGTTCTCATCTCTTTGTACAAGCCAAGACAGTTTTGGCTAATATTTTCTACTTGCATCCATGAGGCCTCCAGCCAGTTCCTCATCCTCCCAGGATGCTTTTATATTATCATATTGAGACAGTCCATCCAAATTAATAGTTGCTTCAATAGAACTGTTGGCATTGGCAGCTTAGGTATCACTGGCGGGACCTGCTTCTTGGAGATACTGACTCAGAACAGTAACATAGTGATCTAAACAGAAGGAGACTCATAATAACACCACGTATCAGTTCTTGACCTTATTGAGACACCAGTATCAAAGATCTTCCACTGCTGCTTGAAACTTAAAACAACAGTTTGTGACAATGTCAGCTTGTCTTCTGCTTATACTGATGAATTTAGTTTCCTTATACTGCATTGTATTAGAGAGAAGCCAAAGGACTTCACGCAGGAGAGAATCCATAGCTGCCATCGGTTACTTCTGCTGAAGACCTCTATTTTTCAATCCTCCTGACACTCATGAAGCATCCATTCCACATCCTTCTCTGGATGCTCCTTGCCACCTCCCTCTGAAGTTAGCTTTCCTGGCGACATCTGCATTGGCCAGGAGAGTTGGTTGTCCTCAGACTGTCCTTTGTTGAATGCTCTTTACAGTCTTCTCTGGGAGCAAAACACTGTTTGGATGTCTGTACAAACTTGGTCCATAAATAGTCTTGGATTTTCTTCTACTCCTGCTAGCAGTCTTGCCTGTTCCCTTCTGCTTAGCATCGGGGAAAGGTAGCTGCGCACACTGGATGCTGATCCAAGGCTTTTGCTTTATTGGTCTGGCTCAAACAAGGCAACCACTTTGTTTCTCACCTCACCTCCTAGCAAAGCATGCCTGAACCTGAATACTCTGTGTGGTCAATGACCTCACTGTGGGCATTGGGTTTGGGAGTAACATTTTCATCAGTCCTTGTTTTATTTCTCACTTTGCTGCTTTGCTTGCTTTTCCACTAAGACCACCTTCCCCCCTCCCCTCCCGCTCCCCACCACATCTCTTTTCCCTTTTTCCTTTCTTTTTCAAACCGCTTCCTTCTTTTGCTCCTTACTCTGTCAGGGGAGGACAGTCAGGATGAGGTAAAAATCTGTTTGTCCCTCTTCCCTCCCTGCCATCACCCACCATTTTTTTGTGTGGAGGTTGGAAGCAAAGTGTCCTCCTTGCCATCCTGGCCTTTGGTAGGTGACTTTCCTCCTCTCTGCTCTCAGGAAGGGCTCTACAGAAGGATTCTGAGGCAAACAAGCTAAAAGGCTTCTTGTGGCCTTCTGAACATAGGTGAAAATAGTGCCACCAGCTGCAGTGGTCAAGCTGGCCATTTAAACCCTTCAGTCTCCATGCTTCTCTCAGTGACAGTTTCCCCCATTGTCACAAATAGTTGCAAAATGAAAGACCATTCCAAGGGTTTTCAAGCTTTTTGTGTGTCAGCTTCACTGCTGTCTCAGGGTGTGGGAGAAGTTCAAGGGTCTGTTTGTTCAGGCAGTGGGAAGCCAAGTTATGCATTCATAGCTCACTGCCTGCTCTGAGATAATTCACTGGCTATGTTCTTGCTCCTAAACATGTTCCTTAGACAAAGCAATTTGGAAAGTGTGTTACCCGCTCTAAACATGTGCTGAGAACATCTTTATGGAGAGTATTTAGGATACTGTAAATTGTCCTCTGCATACAGGCAAGTTCTGACTTGTTTCTGCTTCATAGAGTACAAAGTGAGAAATTAAAATTAAGGTAATTTGTCTGCACTAGAAATTTAACTCAGGTTTAAAGTACAATATAATAGAGATCTTGTTAATCCATCCTCCATATGGCTGAGTGTACTTCAGCCTTCCTGGGTAGCACAGCTTCCTTCTAGAAAAGATGTCCATAGACAGAAGTAGGCAGGAAATAGCTCAGCTAGCATAGCTTGAGCCATTTACCCAGTGACTCATAAGAAATGTATGGCAACATGAAGACTGAATCCTTCTCTCTCAAGTCTCTGTGTGCAGCTGCACCAAGATCCTCCTTCCTCCCATCACGTATTATTAAAACCTTGTACAAGGCATATAACTGCTATTAATTTTGCAGCTTGCACTCTGGTGGTGCTTGAGTAGGAGCCATGTGTGTCTGGCAGGAAGGGAGGGAGATGTGCTAACAACACTGGGGACAGCAGCTTGCTCTATGTTATAGCTGTGACCTGTGTTTTGCCTCACATGATGCTCTAATGAATCAGAACCTACAGTAGTTGCAAAGTCAGGATGCTTCTTAGCTGTCCACCAACCTTGGGATGAGGAAAGTTCAGTCATCAGTGTCAGCTCA
>NW_010320038.1:60640-68409 GCF_000700745.2 Antrostomus carolinensis
GGTTTGTGCACTTGGTGTTTCCAGTGCAGCCTGTGCTCCCAGGCAGTCTGTACTAAGCAGTGAGCTGTGCTTTGAATTGTATTGGGATGTTTTTAGGGACTGGTGACATCCTGTGGGAGATATCAAAGGACAGTCTATTTTCTCATATTCTTTGTGATGCAAAAAAAAATAATGTAAAAGAACCTTTGTTCCTTAAAGCTAATCTACTCACATTCCTTAGTAAAATTGTTTTGGTTTTTTGTCACAAGAAACAATTCATTATTGTGTAAATTATGTTGATGTTGCAATTAGAGGACTATGTCTCCGCTGAGGAATAACTAACTGGAGCAGATGAGCTCCTGAGACTTGAACTGGTGTTTTCATGCAAATATCCTGAAGATGAAGGGAAAGGACAAAGGAAGTGTAATACTGAGGAATGGAGATATCTGTTAAGCACGATTTGCAAGTAGGCTGTTTTCATTGCGATGCCTGGTCATCATGGAAATATTTGTGTTGCAAAGGCCAGAATATATGTGCCTCTGGTTATTCTGTACTAAGCCTTTATTACAAAATGTGATGACTGAGGGCTTTCGACAAATCAATGTTCATTAAGTTTATTACAGGGCTTGTTGAAAGGACTTAGCAGATTGTGACTGACACTCAAGCACAGCAAAAGGAACCAAGAAGTTACTTTTCTGTAGTAAAGCCTGATCCAGATCTGAGGTGCACACATTTTGCTTGCTGAAGCTGCATGAGAGCTTTGCATCTAAAACCAAATTTTAGTGTATGAAATCTAAGTTTTTGTTATATCAAATATATGAGTTTATGCTGCATCCATGTCAGAGAGAAAATGTCTTGATGAATGTTTTTATCCTTTTTGACTCTCTTTGTTCTTAAGAAGATGAAAAGCAAATATAGCCTGCATGTTTGCAAGGCCAAGATTGTATTTTATACACTGTAGGAACATATTTATAACATTTAGAGTGCTGTCCACAATCAAAAAGATTTCTGTCTTAAAAAGAAAGTCTGCAAATTTAGTTTTAAGTAACACATATTTTGAAGGTGCTTTTACAGTATATTTTCCTGACAGTCCAGAAGAAGTCAAATGAGTTGGAACTCAAGTGATTGGAAAAATCAGCCTCACCAAAACAGAAAAGCCCCAAAGGGTTGGTTTTTGGATGAATCAGTTCCCTGAACCAGATAGCTGCATGAGTGTGAGAATGTGTGTCTAGTGTAGACATGAGAAAATGAGACCATAGCATTTCAGAGTGACATCAGTTTTAAGGCCAATGTGAGGATGTGTTTAATGACTGGCTAAAGCCATGTGAGTTCACACTGCCACCAAAATGTATAATTAAGATTCCTCTCAGCTTATAATACTACCAGCTAATTGTACTGTTAAGTGTTGTAAACTCTTTCTGCCCTGGTATCTAAAATCAAGATAGTTAAGCTTGAACTAGTCAATATATTTTTAAAAATACAAACCTTTTCTTCAAGCTACATAGGAAAATACTAGCTTCTGATTCAATACAGCTGTATATTTTTTGTTGATGTCTTCTTCTTGGTTCTCTGGGAAGCAAGCACTTTTAAAGGAACCTTCAGTTTATTCCAGTTTGATTTGTCAATAAATGTGAACTTGTGACATTTAGTGAGAGTGCTTTAAGTGCTCATTTAGCTCAAATGAGTCAGAAGAAGTCACAGTGAAGTTAATTCCCTGCTGGTACAACACTAGCTATAATTTACCTAAATTGGAAGGAAGTCTTATATAGGCTACTAGCTAGATGAAAGGCAGCTATCAGAGACTCTGCTAGATGTGGCACAAATCAATATGTCTTTGCCTTATGCAGAAAGAAAGATTCAGTCCAAAGGCTGGATCCAGCCCAGCTTCTTCAGCTGAGGTGCAATTTCAGTGAAGTAAGAGAGCAAAGCACAAACAAAACCTTATTGGTCCTTTTTAGTACTGAAGCAAGCAAGATAAAACAAACACCCTAACTGCCAGAGAGTTCCCATAATTACAGTCAAAAGTTTTTTCAAGTACAATGTGCCCTCTATAGTCTGAGAAGCATGGTCACCCTGGTATTAGTGAAAAATCCTTCATGAAAAACAAGTAAGTATGCACAGTAGCATTGGTCTCTGATTTTCATGTTGTTTTCCTTCCATTTCAAAGCTGTGATTGCCCTCATAGTGCTGAAGGTAACAGAAGAGCTTAGTGCTGAATTCTTACATTTGGACACAAGTTTTTGGACTGCAGTGTGTTTCAAGTGAGGTCTGTTCTCTCCACCGGGTATTGCCTGTTTTCAGTTCAAGGGAAAAAAACAGCTTGAGGGAAGAGAAATGAAGTAGTAGGAAGGTAAAGAAGTGTGAGGGGGACAAAATGAGGAAGGCATGAAATAGGGAAGTGCAAGAATATCAGAAGAAAGGAAAGGCTTTTTGGGTGGTAGAAAAATAGGAAAGGAGGGTGAGGGGTGAGTGGAGACCTGTCCTTGCTCTAGGCAGCGTGCCTGCTTTTCACCTGTCTGGTTGGTTCTGCAGCCGCCCAGGTCTACCAACCTGTGCTGATGGGAGGTAACTTCTTTCCCCTCCAATATGTGCCACAACCTTGGTTTTCTAATATTATCAGTTTCAGTTCAGTGGGGACCTAACTGCTGAGAAGGTGTGTTGGCATTGCTGGTTGCAACGACAATCAAATCTACCACTGCTGGTGGTTGTACTGGGAAGTTTGTGCTGGAAAGCCTAGCTGTGAAAGCCTAGCAGAGGCCATTTGTTGACCTGGCTGGAAACAGGCCGTCTGTGGATTGTAGGGAGGGAAACTTTGGGTGAGATGGTGGAGTTAAGACCAGAGAAAATCTATGCCTTTTGCCCTGTTGTAAAAGTGAGAAGTTTGACAAACCCTCTTCGTTTGGCTCAGTTATCCACAAACATTTTCACTTGTTCTCAGCCAGGGACTTGGATATATGTAGCTGTGTGAATGGCTTGATCTTGTTTTTTCCCCGTAGCGATTACGTTGCAGCATGATATGCCTCAGGCATGTACACATTGCTGATAGCACAGGGTCTGCTTCTCCAGTCTGTAGGACTAGCCTTGAAGGCAGTTAATTCTTGTGTCTTGCAAGAAGCCTGCTGTTGTGATCATAGGCTGTGTGCTG
Organism: Antrostomus carolinensis; assembly: GCF_000700745.2. Taxonomy (NCBI): domain Eukaryota; kingdom Metazoa; phylum Chordata; class Aves; order Caprimulgiformes; family Caprimulgidae; genus Antrostomus; species Antrostomus carolinensis. The sequence continues at coordinate 63,765 of NW_010320038.1, forward strand.
TAAAGACTAAATTTGGGATGTGATAGTTGAATTAATACTTTGTGAATATTTCCTTCCTGGGAAGGTCACTAAGCTCTTTGTTAGCTCGTGTGGTATTGCATGGCTAAACTTAGAGCGGCCCAGCTTAGAGAACAGGTACACCTGATAAAAGCACGTCAGGTTCTAAGAATGTTCTTTGGAGTCTGCACAGAACGCCTCTCAAGGAAGAAATCTTTAAAGATTTTATTGGACTTTCCAGTAGGTTAGAACTGACGTTGCTCTGGGAGGACATAATTATCTGTTTTACTGGAAAGGAACAGGCAAATTGCCACAAAGCTGCGACTCTTAAACAAAAGTCTAGCTATACAATACCTCTTGAAATGTGGGCAAGATTTCCTTAAAGCACTCAGAAAGGCATATTAATGTTTTAAGTTAACTTCTTGATGCCTAGAGGCCTTCTGCTGCAGCTGCTATTAAGAGAAAAATGAGTAGACCAAATAGATTATTATTAATAATATATTTCTGAGAGTTTGTCTCTATTACAAGGAACTTTTTCAAAAGCATGAATTTGTCTTAGCAGCCTGTAGTTCTTCCTCGTAATCCCTTCCTGTTATGTCTCCAGCTCTCTGCCCTGTAGGGCAGACCTAAACAGTAATATTTCCCCATATTTTCCAGATCCCAGATTAGTTGAATTTCAGGAGGAAAATCATCTGCCTTAAAAGGCTTCAGAACATATGCAGATCTCAAGAATCCAAATATACCTTATAAGTTATACTGATTGCAGTATAGATTGGTTTGATCTAGGACAATTAAGTGTAGGTTGATCTTTGCAAGGTGTGAGACAACAAGGACTTTACATACAGAGAACTGTTACTGACAAACTTCTTTCAAAAATAACAGCACAAGTCCAGAGCAGAGAAGTCTTAGGAACACGCTTGATGTCCTTGTTGCCATCACAACATTTTTTTATATTTGTCTGTCATCTTTACTCTCTGATCCTGCAAAATGGTTTATGGAGGATTTGGACAAAATGGATGTAATAATGAAGAATGTCCAGATTCTACCATCCTGACTAATTAAATTACTGGTTTGAGAGTTGTTCTAGTGAAATTAGTGAGATGATGCCTGGAGTAAAGCACAAATTATGGCTAAATAAGGGTTTCAGATTAATATTTACAATTACAAATAAAACAGAATTCTGCATTTTTAAGCAAAGTGTAGTTAGATAGTTAAGTAGGCAATGCAGAATCTGTTACATGACTATTTTTGAATTTGTTTTTAGCAGTGTGTCACAATACTTTAGAGACTTTGGTTTTCATTGCTTTGTGAAGAATAATTTGCAAATACTGTGATGGAGAATGCTCTCACACAAGCCCAAGGGATGTGATTCTTACCATACAATGTGTCATATAAACTTACAGGGCTGTCAGACTTGTTTGAAGACTCTGAAATAACTTGCTACATGACCATAAAATTGAGTTTAGTTTTTTTTCTCTATCTCTGTTTTGGTTTTGGGGTTTGGGACTCTTTTTTTTTTTTTTTTTTTTAATTAAGCCCTTGCTTCCAGGCTCCTCTGTAAATTGTTGATTACTTTGGCAAGGGGGTCCAGAGGGTCCAGAGGTCCCTTCCAACCCCAACCATTCTGTGATTCTGCCATGTTCAAGATACTTGTATTTTCTCTGCATACTCTGGGATGACACCAGCATCACCTGCAGGAAAATATTCATGCAAAATAAGCATTAAAGAAAAATTGCAGAGAAAAGTCTGTTGATATCACTATATATACCAGTCTCTCAACTGCATGGGAAGAAACACACCTATGGCACTGAATTTAAAATATCTTGTGAAATTTTCTTTTAGAACTCAATTCCTCTTTTGCTTGAAAACAAATGAGTTTGGCCCATTTGATGTTTAAGGTGGCTTTGAAACGTGGGGTTTAAATAATAACTTTTTTTCTATCGACCACAATGATTTTTATCAAGCTTTTGGGAAGATGAAATTTGAGAAGGATAAACCGCCCATGAAAAGCAAACACCCTGATGCTTATGTATGTGTACTTTTTTTTTCCATTGGATTTTGGGTGTGGGAAAAAGCTGACTCTCAGTGTGCTTTTGTGTTGCTGGTTTCTATCTTTTTTTTTTTTTTTTTCTTTCCTGTGCCAGGTCAATATCCCATTTTTCTGAGGGACCATTCAGCTTCTTTTGGTGTTGAACAGAAAAGCAAATATTGGAAAATGAATGTAACACATCCATGATAACAGTTGTTATTCACCTTATGCCACATTTCTATCTCTTATTTTTCTCACCTTAATTGCTAATAAGTGATTCAGATTTAATGCAATAAAGGCATTGAACTGGTGAGTAGAAAGCATGAAAAAAGCTGCTGGCTCCCTGTGGAATGCACAGTCCTAGAAAGCTTGGCCAGCATCAGCGGGTTTCCTTTCTTGTCCCAAGCAAGCCCTTTTCCAAGCAGAACAGGCAGTTCTTTACAGTCCGGTTGTCTTGATAATGTAACACCAACAATAACAGTGAGACACTGCAGGAATTTGGGGAGCTTCAGTGCAGAAAAAATGTTACCAACTGGGAAAAAAAAAATCGCCACTTAATCTGGGAAAATCGATACACACAGGACAATTGGAGAAGGACAAGCAGACCTGGAGGCTGTGGTCAGTATGATTGACTCTGCCTCTGGAGCTGCAACCCACAGGAGATTTTCTGACCTTATTTGTGGCAGAAGTTTGGAATAAAGTGGTTTAGAGAATGTCCTCCTTACCGTGATGGGTCTGTTTGTACAAGGATTCTGTGTGTTGTCAGTACTCAGCTTGCTTTTAGCATCACATTACAGTTGGCTTGTCAGGCAGTCTGGACTTACTGTGGGTTTGAGTAAACAAGCAGTTTTGCAATACTCCTTATTTTTGCATTAGCTATGCCGTTAATGGTTGTAAAAATTGGTTGTTCTGGTCAGGCCCTGGGTGGCAGTGCTTCAAACCAAGGTAGATATTTTAGCCTATAAACTAAGGAGCATCTCAGAAACCACCTAGAGTGTGTGCCAGGAGAGGCTGCCACTTTTACACCCTCGGGCTTACATCCTGGCCCATATCCACATCATCATATTCTCCCTTCAGTCGCAGCATGGTGTGCCTGTTACGAGAGTGATGAGGGCAAAATAAATCATGGTACTGGGCTGTTTCTTTGCTGGTATGCAGCAGCATTACAGAAGTAAGGCCCTTCTTTTGGGCATCTAACTGGATATATAGGGGTTTTTACCATGGCTGATATTAAATTTACAGCTTTTGGGTTGTTACTGAATTACCAGAAAATAACTAGTTCAGTAGTAATGATTCTTTATATTACCCAGGGTCTGAAAAGTGTCCTAAGACAGTTTTACTTGAAGAATCTTGTGGCCAACAGAGAAAACTATTTGTAGATGTTTTCATATCACAAGCAGATTTTAAAATTATATTCAAGATATTTGCTATTGAATGTATTTCACTATTAGAAAGTATTTCCATAATAGAACTGCACTTTAAAATAGCGAAAAGTTTATTTGTTCTTTGGAATAGCTTTTTTGTGGCCAAAATGCCAGTCATAGCTATGGTATTTGCAAGTATCACAGCGCAGTTACTGGGTTCTCTGTATACACTGGTGGATGAAAGAACCACACCAAACCTGTGATATTTTATGAACTTGGTATCAAGCTCTGTTCATCAGACATGCCAGAACCTGAAGCATACACATAATTCCCATAAGAGATCTCCCTTTATAGCACTGGGCTCTGATAAACTTGGTTGTGGATGTGAAGGAGCAGCAGTAGAGAGGTAGGGTTTAGTTTTTCAGGGTAACTACACTGATTGCATTTTATAGAATGAAAAGCAGCCTGGAGTTCTGCCCTTATGCAGCATAGTACTTCTAGCAGTCTGGAAGGTTAATTGTCATTTGGGCTTGTTGAAGCTTAATTAACTTCTCTTCTCACAGATATCCACATCTCTAGAAAGCAGAAATGACCATGACTGCCAACAAGAATGCCAGTGTCAACAGCAGAGCTGGAGGGAGTAAAGTGCCTCAGGACACTCTGGATAGGTAAGTGGTGAACTGCAGGCTTTGTAGATTCTGAGGAGGGTTTGCCTGTGTTTGGAACAAAATCTCTGTTCAAAGGTAAGTGACCTTTATGCTGACACAGAGAGACCTCTGCTAGGATGAGCCTTTCTGTAGCATTAAGTAATCTACAGAGGAAGCAGATCAACGTAATTTTTAAAATTTTTGATAGGGATTGGAGGAACCAAGATATGAAATAAGTTCTGCTTTTCTGCTTCTGGCATATTTCTGTTACTGCTTACCAGCTTGTTATGATGAAAGTGATTGCAAGGAAGGACCTGTGAGGGAAGGCACTGTGTACCTTTGAACGAAATTTGTTGGCTATATGACTGCACGTCAGCTTTTCTCCATTGCCAGTCTCCAGGTTGTGTCTTGCATTGATTTCTGTCAAATTTTCTCTGCTGTATCTGCCTTGACAGACAGCGGGCAGAGACTGCCTCCTGTTGCAGGTTAGGCAGCAAGTGTGAAAGGGCTGAATGTAAAGTACAGGGCTCATCTCTGCTGCTTTGCTTATTTGTTCTCCTTTCTGTAGCATTAAGTCATCTACAGAGGAAGCAGATCAACGTAATTTT
>NW_010320039.1:0-5231 GCF_000700745.2 Antrostomus carolinensis
ATATATATTTATATATATTAAATATATAAAACATAATTTTTCTCCTTCAGAAGAGATCGTCCCATAATGTTAATCTTAAAGGGCTCACATCCTGTCAATGCTCTTCCCTGCTGCCCTTCAAATTTTTCTCATGCATATTTTGATAACTTTGGAAGTTTAGGCACAAATGTTCAAATCTCCATATATTTATACAGTCATGGTCAAAGTAACACCTGCAATGTTTATGTTTTAGTTGGTCATATGAATTTCCTTTAATTAATAAAAGAAAAAGCTTGTATGGCACCATTCATCTTTTTCTATTGTAATCATCTAAGTTGCATCCATGTATCACACCCTAGAAATGCCAATTGGCATTCAGTGAAGAGAACATGGGTGAGAAAATGAACAACTGAGTTGTAGATGTAGACAAAGTGGATATCTAAAGTTAGGTGAGATAAACCCTAACATATTCCTTCTTATGGACTACAAACCTTACCTATTTTTTCTGGATCTTAACTGGAATGCTTTACATAGAGTATGTGGCATGGTCTCCAAAATATCTGTACAAAATGTCCAAATGTGTTTAAGCTTCACTTTTTACAGATTCAGTTTGGTAAAATTTTGGTGCTGTTTAGTTCTGCCATGCTTGTTTGCTCCCTGCCGTATGTAATCTAGAAGCTGAATTTAGTGACGCTGCAAATTATGACTCGAGTTTTTCTTTGAAAATACATTTAGTACCATGTTAAAAGGGTAATGGTTTGATAATTTTTACATGAAAAAATCTATGGCACACTTTTAAAATAATTAATATAAACAATAAGAATTTGTTTTCTCGAGTCTTTATTTAGTATGGATGAGCACTTCTACATAAATATATAAAATATTAATTTCACGGTTTTATTACAGGCTAGAGGAAGAAAAGAATATTTTATTAGAATTTCAAGAGGACTTGAACAAGTTGATTTTATGGTTAGAGGAAGCAGACAGCATTATCGGTATTCCCCTTGAAACAGGGAATGAAGACCAGTTAAGAGACTGCCTTAGCAAAGTAAAGGTATTGTGAGTTTTAATTTTATTGTTTTCTTACTTCATCAAGTCTACATTGAAAAAAATTAAATGCTATTTTCAGAAAAGGCTTCTGCCATAAAACACAGCATTCAGCAAAACTTTTTTAGATAAATCAAAGCAGTGGAATTTCAAAAGCCAGGTACAAATATATACTGATCATACTAAAATCAGAAAAGTAATGGAAAGTATACTGAAAGAAAAATAGCTATCCTTTTACTACATAATTAATAATCTTTTTCATCCTTATTTCTTAATTCAGAACTTGACTGTTTCATCTGCAAAATGTATCTCTACAGGTGTCTTGTTAATCTTTTATAACTTTTCACGTATGAAATGGTTTTCTGTATTTCACAGTAATATCTAGAATTGCATGCATAACTACAAATATCAACTGGTTAAAATATCACTGCAATATTTTCTAGAATAAATAACTAGGTGACTTTTTAAAAATGCTTTTAAAAAAACCCCAACAGAATATTAAATTCTTGATTTAAAGGCTGGAGTATTTTCAAGAAGCTGTTACAGCTTTTAGACTATGATACTGCTAGTAAATATAGAATTATAGAATCATAGAATGGTTTGAGTTGTAAGGGACCTTTAAAGATCATCTAGTGAGCAGAGTCATCAACTAGATCAGGTTGCTCAGAGCCCCGTCCAGCCTGACCTTGAATGTTTCCAGGGATGAGGCTTCTACAACCTCTCTGGACAACCTGTTCCAGTGTTTGAGTATCCTTACTGTAAAAAATGTATTCCCTATATCTAGTCTAAAAGTCTACCCTCTTTTAGTTGAAAACCATTACCCCTTGTCCTATCACTAAAGGGTAGGATATATATCCAGTAGAAGGATATATAAAGGTTATATGTCCAATAGAAGTTGCTTTGTTTAGCTTCTGAAATGTGTCCAATAGAATGACTATTTTTAATAACTTGCACAATAATAAACTGTACTTGAAAAATGCATATTACTTATAGAATTCCTGCCTAAAAAGTTTCCTTTTCTCTCTTGAGGATAAAAACTAGTTATCCTTTATGCCAATCCAAGTTGAACAAATTAAGTAAGAGATGGAATATACAGCATTAAAGAATCTGCAGGAAACTCGTCAGAGTTTCTTTTATCTTCCTTTCAACAAAATCTGAAAAAATTCTAAAACATTCTTTAGTCAAAATCTGTCTTCAAGTTTCTTTTTAAATAAACACAAATAGGATAAATAGTACTACATACATTTGGGGAAATTAAGACTTAACCATGTGCTGAGTTTGCCCTTCTGACTGTTTAGCATAAGATGTCAGCAAGTTGAACAGAAATTTGTGAGGCTTTACCTCCATTGTCAAGGATATCAGAATGAAGGCAAAGAAATATTTATAAGGGGTGTCAGAGGCATTTTATAATCTGCAGACATGATGATAGGTTTAAAGTCTAAGTTGATTCTTTGAACCATTAAGGCTCTCACTCTTTTATATACAAATATTTCCCAATTGTAGTATTCCCAAGGGATACTGTCATAGTTTAACTTGGCTGGTAGCTTCCTCACTCTCCCCCCCTTCCAGGGAATAGTGGGGAGAATTGGAGAGGTACAGATAAGGACACTCATAGGTAAAGATAAGAACAATTTAATAATTGAAATAAAGTAAAACTTAAAATAAAAATGACAATAATAATAATAATACAAATGAATGACACACATTGCAGTTGCTCACCACCCAGTGACCAATGCCCAGCCCATTCCCAGACAGCAATCCTGGAGGAGCGAAAATCCTGAAACTGAAACCGCAAGCCCAGAAAAGAAAGAGAAAGCTCATTCTGGTTGACCCTCATTTATATACTGAACATGGCATCATATGATATGGAATATCCCACTGGCATATCCAAATGCCATATACTATGCCCTTCCCCCTGTTGCTTCTGCACCTGCAGACTAGCAAAACACAGGGAAGTTGGTAAGTCCTCAATCCTCCAGCAATAGCTAAAAACATTAGTATGTTATCAACATTCTTCTCATACTGAATCCAAAACACAGCACTATTCTAACTACTGAGAAAAGCAAACTAACTCTGTTCCAGCCGAAACCAGGACAGATAGATAATCCAAACTTAAAGGTGTTAGCATCTGTTGTTGTATCTCATTTTTACAGTCCACATTGTTCTTTTGGAGCTATACAAGAGACTACATTGTAATGCAGCAAATAATGCATTGGCTTACAGTGTGGCTCATTTCATCCCTACCTGCTTATATCAATTAAAGAGAAAAAAACAAAAAAACAAAACAACAAACAAACATGGAGAACTTTGTCTTTTAGTTACATCATCCTTATTTGACATACCAAGTTACTTTGACATACAAGTTTGCAGTAACTTCATACATGGAGAAGTGGTACATTTAGATAATGCCTTACATCTTTTGGTTTTACTTTTTTTTTTTTTTTTTAATTGGCATACATGAATATTCTTAATTATGAGGTGAGACTGAAGGTTAGACTTTTCACCACATACCATCTGGTTCACAGTATGGAACATGTTAAAAATTTTCTTCAAAGTGCTTGCTTTTACTATATTGAATTATTAAAATTCATATACATGAGCTATTGAGTGTCCAGAAGTAGAATTTATCATGTAATAATGATTAATATCTTAGGAAAACACTGTATTTTGGCTTTTAAGGCTCTTTTTAGGCTAAAACAGTCTCTTTTGGGCAATTTTAGCCTTCTACATTAAGTAACTGTTATTTTGTCTTGAATTGAGTTTATTCCTTCAGCTGATACACAAATCGATAAGGGTGAAGATAAGAGAGCTGAAAATTCTACCACAGTTCATTTTAACTGCTGTATTTGTCTGTTTCAGTTAAGAGTTGAAGAGCTGCCGTCACACAAGGGAATACTGAAACGATTAAATGAAACTGGAGGAATAGCACTTGGAAGTGCATCACTGAACCCAGACAAAAAACATGAGCTTGAGAGTACACTGAAGGAGGCTAACCATCACTTGTTAAAGGTTAGATATATTAGTAGTACAAGTGTGGTATAAAATTTTAATCTACAGAAAATACTTGCATTATCTTTTTTCTGGTATGTATTATTTTTCTCTGTATGAAGAGACATTTGTATGTATAATGAACCTGAGGAAGAAAAATGTGTACAATACACTGCTGTGAGAAACAATGACAGCAAACGAAGACCATTAGCGCCTGAACTGATGATGTTGCATCCAAATATACTCCCTAAATTACAGGTCTGCTACTTAAGGGTGGAATGCAGAACATGATTTTTGTAGCCTGTTTTTGTTGAGCGTACAGAAAATATTCCAGATTTTGTGACTCAAATGTGTGAAAGGCAGCAGTAAATGCCTGATTGACTTTATGGAAAAACTTCCCAGTTCTCTCCTCTTCCCATCTCCAAGGTGGAAGCTGCAACTGCTGTTTAACATTCCACCATGATTGTTCCAACCTTGAGTTCCAGTTTCTGTGTAGCAAAGTACCACTCATTTTGCCTTCTGGAATATCTGTACTCATGGATAGAAGAAAGGGAGGATTTTGTTGTATTTTATTGTTGAAGTAGTATATTTTTGTGTTGAAAACTGGTGACAACAAATAGCAAATTTGGTAAACAGAGGCAGATAATTTAAGTGTTTTCATGTAGCTTCTGCTTCTCATGTAGCCGAAATGGTAGAAAGCGTTGTCCAGAGGACCACCACACCAAAGTATGGATTAGCCTGGTCAGAAAAGGTCAATGTAGAAGCAGCTGAAGGTTTTCCATTGAGATTGATGGCAAAATCAGAATCTGGGAAATTAACCTGTGGTATCTATTTGTTAAAGTTACCGGGATGTCAGCGAAAAAGGAAAAAAGAATTCATTGTGTTTAGCTCTGCGGAAAAAAAGTTGAAAAAAATCTTCTTTTGAATACCTTACTGAAAGAGGTAGACTTTCTGGCCAAGAATACTACACCCTGGGTTTTTTTTTGTTACCATTTCTGTGAACATAGTTGAATTTCAAGCACAGACGCGGGAAATAAGCAGTAATTTATTTGATGTGGGACTCTCATTAGTTTCTTCATAACAGAAACAGTCTGGCAAGGTTCAGAATATTGGCTAATGGCTCAGATAAAATTGGTTAATAAATATTGATCACATTCACAAACTCTAATTTGGACACATAAATCATTATTTGGTTGCTTGGACATAAGTATGTCTTT
>NW_010320039.1:5264-6078 GCF_000700745.2 Antrostomus carolinensis
AGAAGAATTCAGAACAATTCAAGATCAAAACAGTGTTATTTACTAGCTGAAGTAAGCATATAGATAGCTGAATTTAGGCACCACAATTTAAATATCTGAGCTTTAATATAAAATACAACGTTAGTTTTCAGGAAAAAAAAATACTTTTAGTTAAATTATACAACTACAGTTTACTGAAATCTGTAATTTGTCTCCGAATGTAAGCTTTTACTGAGTAGTCATATGCCTAAAAACTTTGTGTTTTCATTTTCTGCTTGCTGATGCAGAAATGTTCCAGGTTACTTGTCACAGTCAGAGCAATTATGAATGATGTTGAAAGTAGTTAGGTGTGGATGAAATGTGGAGGACAAAGATACTGTTTGGTGAATCATCCTCTTTACAAGCTCACATCTCCGAGATCTAAATAATGTCTCTGGCAAGATATTAGGCTTGGAATTTACCAAAAACTTCCATTTACTCCAAAAAGAGATTAAAACCAGAAAATGAACTTCCATTTCAGATGATTGCTTAACCACATAATTTTGATTTCAATTACCTACCTATGGAGATGTATAAAATGGAGAAGTTCTCACTGACCTTTGGTAGCTGAATCTAAAAAAATGTGGTATATAGGTTTTTTTTATTAATGGAAACTTAGTCTGAAAATTACAAGACTCAAATCCCTACATGTTCTCTTTTTCTGAAGGTTTTCTGTTTCCCATATGATCTTGACAGATGTAAAAAATATATATGTTTCTGTTTTCTTTCATTAGATTTTTCCAATGAAACTGAAGGGAAAAATGCTCACAGAATCACAGAATTTTAGGGATTGGAA
>NW_010320040.1:0-11201 GCF_000700745.2 Antrostomus carolinensis
TCCATTGGAAAGCTCTTGGAGCAGCCTGTGTGCTGCACTGTTTGGATCAGGTGAGAAAAATGCACTTACCAAAGCTTCCTGAAAGCTGCACGGGTGACCTTGTTGAACTTTCTTGGGCCCAGTCTTGTTGCAGAAAAGAAAACCAGATGGCAAAGAGCTCTGGGTGTAGTAGAATTGCCATTTTCTTGCTTTATTTTCTGCAAGTACCTCCCTGTGCCCAGGGGAGGGGGGGAAGCTGCGTACAGATGTTGCTTCATATTGATTGTGTTTATTCAGGCAGCGCAGACATCAAAGCAGCAGATCACTTTGTGGTGGAAAGCATTTAGAAACGTGCTGCTTCTTGCAGTGAGTCCTTTATGCTGTTAATGATGATGCTGTACAGAGGAATAAAAAACCTCCCAGATCTGTCTCACCGCTCAGCTGGTGCTACATGGAGGCAAACATTACATTTAATTAATTTGTTACTGCACTAGGACAGGACTTTATTGCCTCTTGTGTCTCTAAGGGTATGGCTTCCCCAGGACCTCCAAACGAAGGGGGGGAGTGCCAGGAATACCACTTTTTAGTGATCATAACCAGGTGGAACATCTGGTTTTTATGCTAGTCACCTTGAGGGCCAGATAGGAATTTTTTGAAGTTGTTGTTACTACTTTTATTTCTAAAAAATAATAATTATTTTTAAAAAAAACCCAAAAAAGGTAGACTGTATGTAGAGCTGCAGAGTGTGAGTCAGTGGTTGAGGATGTGGCCACTGGAGTAAATTGGTAGAAACCCATGTAGACGTCCCAGGTTTAAAGGTATTTTTGTTCCAAATATAATGTCAGATGTTACTGTTTATTAAAAAAAAAACCCAAAAAACCAAACAACCAAGAAAAGCGTGAAACTGGAGTCCACAAAGTAGCAAATTATTTTGATTTTAAAAGCAGGAATAAAAATCAAGCTTTAGACTTGTGTTAAAACACCTGATTCTGTGCTCTGCTGTTAACTTGCCAGTTTTTCCAAGCACTCCGATTGTTGTGGTTCAAGCCAAACGTCTCGATCTCCCGTCAGTGAAAGGTTTGGTGCAAATCCCATGTTTTTACTCAAGATCATGACTGGCAAAAAGCTGTTTTGTGTGGTTAAGATGACCTGGGGAATTACTGTGAGAGAGGAGTGGAATAGAAGGTATTTCTACCCTGTCCGGGCCAGAGCTGGGTCTGTTCAGCAGCTGGAACAGCGCTGGGGTTTGGTAGGAGAGAAACGCTGAGAACATCCCCATGTTTTTGGTTGTTGCTGGAAGTTGAAGGACTTTGTATTTTGCCAGTCTGTAACTGCAAGATCTCAGGGGCGAGGAATATTGCCATGGATCAGCTCCATGGGCATTGGGCTCTGCCAAGGGGCTGTTCCATCTCCTGTCCCCCATGGGCAGGAGATCCATGAGGGGCTCTTCCTCTCTTGCTCTCTCTGGCTTTGGCTCGGGCTCTGGCTCTCCTGGGATTGCGGTTTCGGGTCGGGATTGTGGCTCCTGCGGGATCGTGATCTGGGAACGGGCCGGGCTTGGTCGGCGGGTGCTGAGCAATGGCACTGGGTATCACTGATTTTCAGGTTTTATTACTATTGTTGTCATTATGTTAATTTTTCATTTACATCAATGATGTAATTGTTGTTATCTCGCCCTAGGAGTCTCCTTCCCTTTGCCCCCCAATTCTCTCCCCTATCCCCTGGGTGGGGGCAGTGAGCGAGCGGCTGGGTTTGGCTGCCAGCCCAGTGAAACCAGCACACCCCCCCTTTGCTGTGGAAGTTGGCAGTGACACAATCATAGTCTTTCTCTTATGTTCCTAAAAGCAGTGGTAGGTGCTCTTCTTCTGAGGCTTCACTGAAGCCAATGTTGCCTCCTTCCCCTGAAAAGCAAAGTGCTCTGCTCTTTCCCCTTCCCTAATCTAATCCTTCAGGGCTCCTTAGTGCAGAGGCAGAAGAGAGGAAGGTGAGGAGGGATGAAGTTGCACGGTCAGAGAGGTGAGGATGGGCAGGAGAGGACATGTCTCCATTGCTCAAGGCCCCTGTTGGCTGTAGTTGCCCTGGTCAGGGGATTACAGCTGCTCACCCAAAGCTGTGCCTCTGTAGCCGGGCACCTCAGCTGCTGCAGGTTGTAGCCACCCTTCCATGCTGGCTCAGCTCCTGAACCTCCTCTGCCTTCAGCTTGGCAAGTGCTGATAAGCAATAGTTTGGGGTTGTTGTACTTTAGCACACGCTAGGTTGAATCAGGGGCGTTTCTGGAGGTGACTTCACAAACTCAGCCCCGGGATTTTGGAGGATAGTGCAACTGGCAACAACATGATGGGCTTTCTCACTCAGATCCAGCAATGCATCTCCATGTGCAAATCACAGGATCATAGTGGTTGGAAAAGACCTTTAAGATCATTGAGTCCAACCATAAACCCAACACTGCCAATCCCACCTCTAACCCATGTCCCTGAGCACCTCGTCTGCCCGTCTGTTAAATCCCACCAGGGAAGGTGACTCCACCACCTCCCTGGGCAGCCTGTTCCAATGCTGGACATTCTTCTTTGGGCGAAGAAGATTTTCCTCAGATCCAACCTAAACCTCCCCTGGTGCAACTTGAGGCCATTTGCTCTCGTTCTGTCACTTGTTACCTGCATCAATACCCTCAATATCCTCACTGAGCTCTCAGGAGGCAGCAATATTTACCAGATAATCTTGTGGCATAGGTGCATTTTATGATTCAACCAGGGGTTTTTTTTAGCTGGAAAATTTCAGTGGCAGAAGCAAGATTTGAATTTTATCTACCACAAAACAGATGAGTGCCCCAGCCATTGCTTATCGGTTCCTCCCTTCCTGTAGCAAATATTTTTTCTGTGCCTAGATGGCAACAGCAGCAAGGTTTTATTTGGTGGGTGAGTCTGGAAGCAAGGGCTCTGGGTGGTTAGATCTGCTCATTTTCCTCTCGTTCCCAAGTGCAGTGCTCTGCCTTTTCCTCCATCATACTTCATGGACTTTTAATGTTCTTCACCTTATTGTCAAGAGTTTGCAGACTGCCAGACGATTGCACAAAGCTGGGAATCAGAGTTGTAACTGGAGGAACAGTGGTGTGATTTGTGTCTGCACACACGGTCTCCAAGCTGTGATTTATCCCTGGAGGAGGTCAGCAATCGTATCTACAGGGTTCTGCGCTAACCAGAAATGGAAAGGTTTGCAGGGTTCCCTCCGTAGCACCAGGCTTCATAACTTCTTGAATCATTTTAACTCCCAAGAGTGTTGTTCTGATCTTGATCTGAGGGCAAGGAGTTCACTCTTTTCTGCCTAGACATTTTATTGACTTAAATAAGTAACCAGCCAGACTCTCTTGGCCCAGCTCTACCATTGAATGGGTTTTTTGGTGGTAGTTTCTCTGTGATTTATGACTTGACCCAACCTTCACTCACCTCTGTGGCCAGGAACTGTTTTAGGAGGTCAGTTGACACTTCAGCTTTCTTCTTGGTACTCTTGCTGTTGTGGGACTGCATCCATGTGTGTGTGATAGACCAGGAGGTGGGTGTTGCTTCCCCTGCAGCGTGGCACTAGCAGTAGGGGTTGGCTCTGGTCAGGGTGTGTGAAAGACATGTCACACTCTCTAAATACCTTCTTCCCCAGAGCATGATGCAGTGCTGCCTTGGCTGGGTGACAAGGAGATGGATGCTACCAGGCTGCAGCCATAACACCATGCTGCCTGGGGTGCACAGCACAGCAGCGCAGCTTGTCCCCATGGTTTCACTGGCCAGAAGTATTTGGTTGGTGGACCACAACATCACTGCCCATGACACCCTCTCCTCTGGGCTGGATTTTGGGTGAATTGCTGCCCTGAACCATCCCTTGTGGCCATGGGGAGGCTGGTCCTGATGCCAAGCAGGGGGAGTATGTGGCAGCAAGGCTGGCTGCTGCCTCCGGCAAGCTGAGTCTCCATCAAGGTTGCCTTCCTTAGAGGTGTTTGGAGTGAAAAAATAACCTTGGGAAGCAACCAGTGTGCTTCAGGAAGTGATGCCCAGAAGAGAGAGAAAGGCCAGGAGCTGGCTAGTGAGTCTGACAGGCTAATGGCAACAAAGCCTGGCCCAACATTTCAGCTCTTCCCCTGGCTGTGGGACAGGCTCTTCCCAAGTCTTTGATTTCTGCCTTTACAGAGTTTTTTGGGGTTTTTTTTGCCTTTTCCCATCCTAACCAGAATGGTTTTGTAGAGGAGCAAAAGCTCATGGTTCTGCCACTCCCTCTTAGCCATCCTGAAGTGTTTGCTGGGGTATTTTAGTTCCTACCTACTGCTTTTTTTTCCCCCCAGGTATATTCTTGTTGACTTTCAATAGCCATCAAGAAAGTGTTCCAGTCAGCTGGGCTGCTGAGCAGTGTTCGTGGAGAGCGTGAGGACAGGCTGAACCTGTGGCAGACCACCTCTCTCTGATGCTCTTGAGATGGAGCAGTGGATGTAGCTGCAGGGTTCTGCTCTCCAGCTGTCATGCAGGAGGGGATACCTGCAAGGCAATGCCTTGAATCCTGTGGCCTGTACTGAGGAGAGAACCTTGATCAGCAGTTGGCTTTGGCAGGTCTTCTGGCTGGAGAATGCTGGAGGAGCTATGTCTCGCTTCTGTAGTTCCCTCCCTCTTCCAAGCAAGGTAAAGGCAAGTCCATCTCCAAGGGTTCCCCATGGAGATCCCCAGGGAAAAGCCATCCTTTTGAGAAGGAACTGGAGCACCAAGAACTTTCTCTGGGGGAGTGTTTTTATCCTATTATTTAGTGAACCTCATTTCCTACCACGCTGAGGAGTTAGCCTGCCAAAGTACGAATTACCCAGCGAGGAGATCGCTGCCTCCAGATTAATTCCTGGCTGTTTTGTCTCTTGCCTCTTTGGCTGATGTGTGAGGTAAATATTTGTACAACACAGAGACTTGCCCCCCTCTCCTTCTCTTTTCCAAGGGTCAGAGAAATCTCAGTTGTTGGCACTTGTGTTTGGGCTTCTGTGTTTGCTGCGAGGTGGGCTCCATGCCAGCCATGTGTAGGAACCGGAGCTCAGATGAGCCCGGAGTCACTGTGGTGGGGTGGCTGGCTGTGGTGGCCAGCATCCTCCTCCCAGGAGAGCTGAGTTCCTGATGCTTCATCCTGAGCTCCTTCTGCAGAACAGTGAAGTCTTGAATTTAACAATGGAACCAAATAATCTCTCCCCTCTGCTCAAAAAACCCACCAAACAAAGAGCCCTGCTGCTCTTGGTGTCCTCCCTCGCTGAATCTCCAGGAGTGAACCAACTTTTGTTGCCTTTTAAAAATTCTTTTCTTTCTGTGTCACCTGGTTTCTCTCTAATTTCTCTCTTTGGGTCTCTCCTCTGAACAAAAAGCGTGCTCCCCTCTCCCAGCAGTACAGTGAACCCTCGAAGCAGCGAGCGCTGAATTTCACGCCAACTACAGAGTTTGTTTCAGCCCCATTGCAGGTGGGACCGTGTGTCCAGCTGCAGGACACTCAGAAGCAGCCGTTCCTGCCTCCTTGCTCTGAACCAGGTGGCACCTCACCAATTCTACGTTATTTTGTGTGAAAACCCAGGATTTTCTCCTTCTTTCCCATGCCAGTCCCTGAAGCATGAGATGTTCTTAGCTGCGTCAATCAGGAGGTCACTCACCCAGAGTGTCTGGTTGAAAAATCCGCAGAACGTGAATATTCATGTGATATTTTTAGTTACAGACTTAAACCCATGGCTTCAGATCAGAATCTGGTGCTGTAAAGACCTAGACCAGAAATTTATGGCTGTTCAGCATCTAACAGGGCCTGAATGAAACCCACACATCTAAGCAAACGTCCATGTCAGGGAAGCAGGACACCCTGGATGCCTCGGAGTCTTGTCTCCCAGTTCCATCTCTCACTACTGACTTTCACATTTTACACTTTTTTTGCACTTTCTTTTCATCAATTGTCCCCTTTTTTCACTGCACCATAGGAGGCAGCTTCCACATCTTTCCTTTCTGCTCACCTCGGCCAGATCCTGCAGCACCTGGCTTCAAGAAGAAGTACAGACAGAGTTGTTTGTACGTGCAGTAATGGGCCGAGAGCTTAGCGCAGCCGGGGAGGGGGAGCCGTCAAAGGGTCATTTGTGAATTCTCGTTTCTGGGGTTGGTTTGGGTTTGCCTTGGCCTCTGCCTCACTCAGAGATGTTTTGGAGCTGATCTAAGCCATGTGGCTTGTAGGAGCATGGTCCTGCTTAAGTCACAGTGAGTCTCCTGTGCTGCTGGGTTGGGTGGGTAGGGTGAAGGTGGGTATGCTGGCTCCAAAACAGTAGAGGTTTCCCCATCAGCAGGCTGCGCTGCCCCATCAGAGCATGTCCCTGCCACTTCCAGCTGCAGGAGCAGTGCAGAGGGCTCAGACCATTCATCCCAATGCTCAGACATGAAGCTAGACAAACTAGCTGGGTTGGTTTCCTTTATACACCAAGACAGACAACTTCTCTGCACCTCCTAGAGCTTTGGGGATGATTTCCAACTCTGGAAGTGGTGCACTCTGCTCCCTGGTGTGTGGATATTGTAGAATCCCAGACTGGTTTGGGTTGGAAGGGACCTTAAAGCTCATCCAGTTCCAACCCCCCTGCCAGCAGCAGGGACACCTTCCACTAGACCAGGTTGCTCAAAGCCTCATCCAGCCTGGCCGAGAACACTTCCATCTCTTCATCTTTGTCCTTCCTAAGCCTAGGAGGCCAACAGAGTTGGAGAAGGAAACCAAAATTGATCCTGGCTCCTCAGTCAAGCAGACTTGGAGGGGAGAGGTTGTCAAATGGTGCTTTGGATGTAGAAGTTGAGTTCATTTAAAGAGCAATGTCCTTAACCACATTGCTACTAATATTTTAGGTGTTACAGCTGAATGTCCCATCAGGTGTGTTCTTTGCCACCCATCAGGTGTGTTCTTCTACAGCTGAATGTCCCATCAGGTGTGTTCTCTTTCCTTCAAGAAAAGAAGATTGAAAGCTTTTATTGTGCAGATAGGTGCATATTCAGAGTTATATTGTTTTGATGGTTAAACTCATTAGTGATCTGGTTATTATCTGTCTTTTCTTTGCTTATTTATTTGCTTATTTCATCTTACTTATTTTTCTAGTTAAAAAAAAATTGATGTTCTTTAGTTTGACCAATGGGATTATCTGAGGGATCTACAAAGGTTCCAAGTCCTGTGGTGATTCATGAAATCTGATGTGTATTTTAGAGCTGTGAGGAATCTTTAGTATGACAAATTAATAAGGAGGGAAGAGCTCTTGAGGAAGACAAAGGCAGTTTCTCTCCTTGTGTCCATCTGCCAACTCTGAGTAATGTAAACACCTCCTGGTCTCTGCTGAGCCATTCCAGAGTGTTAGAGGTCTCTCAGCCTCGTAAAGGAATGGTTTATTCTGGTAACTGCTGTGGCTTGGTTTTTTTTAGCCTGTACTCTGACATCTCTTTCTGTTTCTTCTGTGCAGGATATGAAAGCTGGAGGGAGCTGGCTAAGGCTCTGGCAGACACACATGTCCCAGGTGGGGACCCAAGCCTTCAGTTTTCCTCCCCTCAGAGGCTGGGACACCAGGTGAGGAGGTTTGGGATGTCATCTGAGTGTTGAGAAGGGCAAACCTTCCTTTCTGATGGTGGCCCCAAGAGAACAGCTCTTTCTTGACGCAGGGAAGAGAGCGTGCCACAGGGCAGAACACCAGCTGACTCACAGCAACGAGAACGTACAGTGACTCCACTGGCAGCAGTGGAGTTATTTTGGATCTGCTCAGCCGCAGCGGTGGGCTGGAGCTGGCTGGGTCTGTGGCACAGGAAGGGAGCACTGAGCAAGAAGGAAGCAGAAATGAAAGGTCAGGAGAGAGTTTGTAGCTCTCTAGAAAAACACAACTCGGTACTGTTGCCTGAAGGGAGTTTTGGAAGAACTATTGCTTGGAACTTTTTGAAACAAGGGTGGGGAAATTAAACAAAACAAAGGGAGAGAATGGCCTGAGTTTTAACTCTCACTGTGGAAATTTGCTGCCAAAAAAAAAAAAAGCCAGGGAGCATTTTCACCCACTGTGGCCATGGTAGCTGGCCTGTCCTTTGGAAACTTGGCTTTTTTCTCACGTGTTCTAGTGACCAGGTTTGAGCCTTCTTGTGCAGGTGTGAGTGCTTGGGTCGTTTAGGGTTATTTTGACTTTCCTCTACTTGTGTTTCAGAACCAAGAGCTGCAAAGAGGTTGGAGGAATAAATCACATTATGCAGCTGTGGACATCCCTGTCCCATGGATGCCAGAGGTGGGTGCCTTTCTCCATCGTTTAGCATGAGGGAGCTGTAGTTAGAGACCTGTTGCAGTGAGAACTGAAGGCAGGAACCTCTCTCTGGAAACAAGTTGCTTTGCTGCAATTCCATTCCCTATCACCCCCTCCTGCCTTAACGATGCTTACAGACCTGTGTAATCATCCGGAAAGACAGGAGTGTCCAGATTCCTGATAATTTGGCGTCTCTACCAGCCATCAAGGCACCAAGCACCCACCCACAATTCCCTGAGAGCAGGCAGCCCGTTACCTTCCTGAGAGGTGAAGTTTATTCAGGGCTGGGAGGGTGTAGGGCCAAGTATTCCACAAACAAGTACACGGCTGTGGCACGCACAAGGGTCACGCTCTGCTCTTGCCCTGGCATTTGCTCGCTGCCCAACCCCTGTGTGTCATATGTAGAGGTTTCTCCACTTCAGTGACACTTCTGATGAACAGAGACCTTCTCTGGTGACCCTTGAAGACTGGGGTAAATATTCCCTTTGTTTCCTTCATGCCTCACTTCTTCTTTCCTCCCCTGTTCCCTTATCTCACCATTCCCCTTCAGATAAGGGAGCAGCGCAGGCTGCTGATAACGAGAGGGACACCAGCCAGGGGCCATTTAGCTAATGGAGTCAACTCACTAAATTCCTCCAGGTGATTAGAGACCTGCACAAATTAGAAGGGTTTCCTGGGGAGGGAGCCGGCTGCTGGCCCTTGCCTCAGGGGCTCAGGGCAGGAGATGAGGAGAACATCTCCTTCCAGCCAGAACACTGAACAATTTAGGTCCCTGCAGCGTGAGCTAAAGCTTTCCTGGAAGCAGCCAGCACCAGTCACACTCCAGTGCCCAGAACCAGACCAGACCATTGACCTGTTCTGCTGTGTTGGCTCTGGTGAGTGCCTATCCCAGCTGGAGCTCAGGGTCTTTGCAGGCAGGGCTGCCTCCCAGATGGGCAGCTGCTGGCCAGGGGTCAGTCCTGCTGGCCAAGGGTCCATCATTGGTCCTGCTGGCCAGGACTGCTGCTGTTGCACACAGGGACAACACGAAGCATTTACTGCTCTCCTCTCCCACGGCACCGGGTGATACAGGCTCTGCGTAGCCTCCCCACCCAAAAGCTTCTCTGAGGCTTTGCCCGATGTCTCTGATCCCCTCTCTGGTGATTTCTCAAAAGCTTGTTTGTCTTGAAACCTGCCAGCTGTGGTGGGCAGTGAGCCTTTACTGGGTTAGAAATGCAACGGGTGGGGTGTGAGCTGTGGCTTGGGTGAAGGTCTGTGTTTAGTGAAGGTCTGTGTGTGTTTAGCACA
Organism: Antrostomus carolinensis; assembly: GCF_000700745.2. NCBI lineage: Eukaryota > Metazoa > Chordata > Aves > Caprimulgiformes > Caprimulgidae > Antrostomus > Antrostomus carolinensis. The sequence goes on from NW_010320040.1 coordinate 9,554, forward strand.
GAGCTGATCTGCAAAGCTCTCTGCTTTGCTGATGGGATGACTACACAGAATCCCAGAGTTGCCTCGATTGGAAAAGCCCTTTAAGATCATGGAGTCCAACCATGAACCCAACACTGACAAGTCCCCAACTAACCCATGTCCCTCAGCACTATGTCTACACCACTCTGAAATCCCTCCAGGGATGGGGACTCCACCACTGCCCTGGGCAACCCCTTCCAACGCCTCAGAACCCTTGCAGCAAAGAAATTCTTCATGCTCCCTGTTGGTGAGGAGAGCTCTGCCAGGTAGCAGGGCTGTTGTCCCAGATGGGCTGTGTTGGGAGTTTGTGGGAGCCCAGGTCCCCAGCCATGCCCTGTGTTGGGTCCTGTGTAGCAGATGTGCCACGAGAAGACTTAAGAGTCCCAGGATGTAGAGCTACCAAACTGGGGAGCTGGTTTGGGTGGCCTTGTCCCACTCACATGCCATTCTCCCCCACCAGCCCTGCTCTCTAACGCTGCTCCTCTGAAGCACCCACCTCCTTCACCAGCTTTCTCTTTATCACAAATAGAGACAAATACAAAATCTCTTTGTAGAGATTAGGGCAAAATTTGACCCTCAGAGGGTCAGCAGAGCCACCCTGAGTGTGAACAGAGGTTCACCAGTACCAGCTGCAGGAGATGGACAGGGATCCATGGGCACAGCTCTGGATAGAGCTGTTTGCTCTCCTCTTAAACACCAGCTGAAATTTCTCCTGACCTGGGGATTAAGTTGTTTCTGTAACTCTGCCCAAATTAATTACCCAGGATCCATGATCCCATTGTTCCCTCTCCACAGCATCTCTAAGAACTTAATTGCAGCCTGATTCCTGGGGTGAGGGACGGCAGGTTGCCTCCGGTGGGTCGGGGAGCTGGGCTGTGGTTGAATGGAGAGGTGTATTCCTGACAAATATCAATAATGAACAGGGTTGCAGGGTGAGCTGGCAGCCAGCCTGGCCACCAAAGGACAGGTTTCAATTTTCCTCTCACAGTTTCAGGAGATGACATCGGCAGTTTTAAGTCTTCAGCCTGGGATGATGTGGTAGGAAAGCGTGTGTCTAGGAAACCTCTAATGAAGTTATACCCTGTGTGTGGGGGAGAGCAGGGTTCAGCCTCACTCCTGGGTTCCTTGGGGTGTTCATGCACGTGAACCCCACCCTCACTGTCCCTTCCAGGCACCAGAATCAAGTCTTCCAGCTCCCAGCATCACCCGCTGCCTCCTCAGGCTGGAGAGAGGTGGGTGTTTTGTTTCACTAATGTCTGGCTATTGCCAGGGTGAACCTGAGCTGAGGGACCGTGAGTGTCACCATCTGGCTCTGCTGGAGGTGTGGGGAAGGACTTTCAGAAAAGTACCTGCTTAGTCCAGTTGTTCTCAGTTACCTCTGCAAAAGCCTCTATTCAGCTCTGAGAGGAGAAAGGTCTGGGGGGCAATTAAAATGTGCCCCCCCCCCTTCATGTCTGAGCAGCCTCAGGACTTCCTTCTTGCTGGAAGGAGATGTGAGGGACATCCAGGAGCACAGCCCCTGTGTAGGTGCATAGAATCATAGAATGGTTTGGGTTGGAAGGGACCTTAAAGATCATCCAGTTCCAACCCCCCACTGTGGACAACCACTAGATCAGGCTGCCCAGGGCCC
>NW_010320041.1:0-539 GCF_000700745.2 Antrostomus carolinensis
GTGGCTCTGTGCTGGACTCTCTCCAGCAGAATGTGGGGGCAATGGAGCCCCGGGAAGAGCAGAGCTCGCTCCCGCCACACACGGCACCGGGCGAGAGAGCTTTTTGGAGGATTTTTTTTCTTGGTTTTGGTTTTCTTTTCTCTCTCTCTCTCTTTTTTTTTTTTTTTTTTTTTAAATCCAACTTAATTTGTAGAGAAGGATTGTAACTGACACAGACTTAGCACAGAACACAAGTCCTCTGGGACCTGTGAGAAAAAAAAATTCCTCTCTAGACCTGTGCTGGCTGGAGCTATGCAACACCTTCCAGATGTTTTGTAAGGAGATGTGTTAGATGGAGGAGTGGTGCTGGCTTACCTGTAGTTCCTCATGCTTGTGGTTTTGAGTTGGGTTAAAAAAAGAAGCCTCAGCTGCAATTAAGTCTGTGTGGGAGGAGACCCTTGTTTTAAAGCAAGACTCAGCAGAGAGACTCGCAGTAAGATCTTTGGGATGTTCATTTATGAACACAGTTTTCCTGAGAATGGGGGGTGGAGGAATAGGGA